>NW_024081036.1:1139233-1212012 GCF_003009895.1 Hyaena hyaena
CCAGTTGGTGCGAGGGGACCTGGTGTGCAGGTATTTGGCAAGTACGGTCTTTCTATGCACCGAGGGGAGGTTTTTCTCCCCCGAGCGGAGGTTTTTCTGTTTCGGACTCTCTCCTTTTCCCCTCTCACTCCCCGCAGAGGGTAGAGGGGGACCGCCTCCCACCCTGGAGTCTCCGATCCCGGCCCGATTTTATCTTCCCCAGTTCGCACTCACGTTAGAAGGCTTGCTCAGTGGATTCTGCGTCCTTTTTCTCCCATTCTCTCAGGTTTTGTAAGGTTTCCAATGGCTTCAGATCTTTTCCGTGTGATGTATGGGCGCGAGTGCAGGTACGGAGGTCCTTACTTCGCCATCTTGCCTCCTTTCTCAAAAGAATTTTTAGAATACAAGTAAAGGAGCGAATTCATAGAGGAAATTATTTCTAGAATCCTTTCTTTAATGGGGCTGACAATGAATCAAAGTAGTTTTATATTTGCATTCCTCTAAAATTGTTCATGTGAAGGAAAGAGCAAACATAAATGCTTGAGTGTGTTGTCCTCTACCCTAAAAACCAGAATTTTGCAATGATGTTTAGTTATATGCTTTTTAAATCTGGCTCAAGAGCAGGACCGCTCTAGCATGTGACAAGTGTAACTTTGCCAAGCATCGCATGTCTGTAGGATGAGACTGGGTAAGAGGAATGTCAGACTTTGAGCCCTGGGCAGTGAGGGGAAAAGACCAGACCCTCACCGCTGTTCCACAGCTGGGATGGCATTCGCTGCACTTGATCTCATCAGGCATTACCTACCCTCCGGGGCGCAGCCTGGGCAATTTTCCAGCTTTTCTTAACGTTGCGGAGAAGAGGGGATAGGAGTGTTCAGTAAATGCTGTGCTACTTTATATTGTTGTACCCAGATCGCAGTATCCTCAATGAACAGAGACTACCGGGGAGACTGAGTCACGCATGCAAAGGCAAAGGGCTTTATTACGGGCTCGAGCTTGGGCTCACAGAGTTTACCAGCGCAGTGGATCTGTGCTGTGAGCCCCGAACAAAGGCAGAGTAGGGTTTTTATAGGGTTTGTGACGGGGGAGTTACAGAAGTTGTTGACATGGAAACAGTGATCCAGTAATAATTATACAATATCATTGACAGCGGGTTTAACCATACACATTGTCTAGAGTATTTGTTACTTTTGGCGGGATCCAATTACAACGTTTAGAGTACTTTTAAATTCAACCAATTACAGAGCGAGCCTAGGGTCTTGTTCGGCGCCTAACGGGTTAACTTTAACATTAGGTAACAGAGTTTTATCTATAGTTGCTGGCCTTTCTTGATTGGGAATTGCCAAAGTAGTGTGATGGAGTGAAGTGGTGGGCAGTTTCTTAGGCCTTGGGCAGTGTGTAGCTGCCTGATAGTTTCAGGGAAACTGAAACTTAGGCCTTCTAGTTTAGAGCGGAAACTTAAAGCCTAGTATGGAGTCAGTCCGGTTTAGACTTGTGTCCTTAAAATATCACAGTCTCTTTTCCGTGGCAGAATAACAGGCATTGCAGAAATTATAACTCTCAAAAGCCCTAGTTAAATACCCTTCTCGATGGTGACTAAAAGGTGAGTGAGGCCTCCATTCTGACTCCTGGCAGGCAGGAGATGGCTGGCAGGAGAAACCAAAGAGCTGTGAGAGTCACGGCATGTGATTGCCTTCTCTTTTTTGTTTTAACTGAAATTTTTATTGAGAAATTGTAGATTCAAATGCAGGTGTAAGAAATAGTACAGAGGGGCGCCTGGATGGCTCAGTAGATTAAGCACCCGCCTTGGTTTCAGCTCAGGTCATGATCTCATGGATTGGTGAGTTCAAGCCCCACATTAGGCTCTGCACTGACAGCACAGAACCTGCTTGGGATTCTCTCTCTCAAAATAAATAAATAAACTTTCAAAAAATAAAAATCAAAGACCTAATACAGAGAGATTTCATATATTCTTTACCCAGTTTCCCCCATGGTAACATCTTACACAATATAGCACAGTATCCCAACCAGGATATTGACATTGGTATAATTTACTACGCCATTCAGCTTTTCCCGGTGTTACTGGTGCTCATTTGTGTGTGTAGGGGTGCACATGGGTCTCGTTCTATTGTATGAGGCTGTATAAGATGCATACGTATATATTAATGCAAGAATATTGCATTAGATTCTATACAATCTTATCATCTACGTAGGTTTTCATATCGGCCACAACAGTCAGCATACTACACAGTTCGACACGATGAGGACCCTTCCTATTGCCTTTACAACCTACAGAGCCACTTTCTCCCACATCGGTCCCTATTTTTAACCCCTGCCAACCTCTAATCTATTTTAAAGTTTCTGAATTTCTTAAATTTTGTCATTTCGAGAATGTTATATAATTGGAATATATTCATTATGTAACTTTTGGGATTAGATATTTTTACCTCAGCATGATTCCCTGGAAATTCACCCCACTTTTTATGTGTCGTTTGTGCAGCTTGATCCTTTTTATTGCTGAGTCATGTCCCATGATAGGGACGTACCAGCTACCTAGGCCTTTCATTTTATTTGGGCTGATTGTAAATTGTATGATGTGTTAAATTTTGGTTTCCCTATGTTATAGTTAACATATGGAAGTGCTGTTAGTTTTATAGTGTTGGTCTTGTTTATTGCAAACTTGCTAAACTCACTTATTCTAGAAAAATGGTAGATTTTTTGGGGGTTTGCCGTATAGACAATCATGTCATCTGCAATAAGCAATAGTTTTATTTCTTCCTTTCTAACCTCTATACCTCTTATTTTTTTCCTCTTGCCATATTGCAGTGGTTAGAACATCTAGTATTATGTTGCCTAGCAGCATAAGGAGCAGACTTCCTTGCATTTTCCCCAAGTTTAGGGGAAAACATTCAGTCCTGTCAGCTACAGGTTTTTTGCAGATGATCTTTATTACTGAGGTATTTACCTTTTTAAAAAAATGTTTTTAATGTTTGTTTACTTTTGAGAGGGAGACACAGAGACAGAGACAGAGCGAGAGCAGGGGAGGGGCAGAGAGAGGGAGACACAGAATCTGAAGCAGGCTCCAGGCTCTGAGCTGTCAGCACAGAGCCCAATATAGGGCTCGAACCCACAAACTCTGAGATCCTGACCTGAACCAAAGTCAGACACTCAACTGATTCAGCCATCCAGGCACCTTATTTCCCTTTACTCCTAACTTGCTAAGGATTTTTATTGTGAGTGTTAAATTTTATCAAATGCTTTTTCCATGTCAATCGTTATGGTCACATGAGTTTCCTCCTTTAACTTGTTGATATACTGAAATATATGGATTTGATTTTCAAATGAGAAGTGACTTTGGACAGGTAAAGAAGGGGGTAGACTATGGAAGACTCAGCCAAGTCTTATAAATGAAAGCCACGGGGTTTACATTTGAGTCTAGTACGTAGATAGTATTTTCCAAAGGATATTCTGTGATGTACGGTAATTGAGGAGACATAGAAATGGAATTTCATGGCCCACACTGGTTTGAGAAACTAGGTTAAACTAAGTTTAACAGGCTTCTTTACTTTTAGACTTACCAAAGCCTTTAATATGCTGCATTGAGTGATTTTTGTATTTCAAAAAGGGGAATAAAGTGTGTAAAGCCTCCCAATCCAGTTTATCCACAAAATTCACATTTTTCATAATGTCTGTGGTTATTGCAGGATGCACTTTGGGAAACATTGCCATAGGAAAGAATTTTTCCAATGAAAGTTTCTGACCCAGGGAGTATCATAGAAGAAAGCCTATGTCCTGTGGTGGTTCTTACACATGGGATTTTAGGCAGGTTTCCTAGCAGCTGAAGGATCATGTCATTATCTCTTGAGTGAGGAAAAAATCGGATTTCCACCTGGGAGGGGGGTGGGCAGTGAGTGTGGAGGTGAAGACTGTAGGCTCTATAGTCAAGTACCTTGGTTCAGATCCTGGTTTTGCTCACCTAGAAGGTGAGCATTGGACCAGTTACTTACCCACTAAGGTGAGAATAGTGACAATTCCCATTCTCTAGGATTTTAGAAAGGGTTAATGATGAAATACGTACTGTGTTAGAGAAGTAGCAGGGACATCGTAACCATCTAACAGTCACTGCCTATGATGTTTGTAGTTGAAGGGTTGAGATGATCAGAGAAGCGCCATTACTCGCAAAGAAGTTATGAGGAAGGTAGGCCCAAGGGCGGTTGTCAGATGAGTCAGAGGCAGGTGAGTCTGTGGTCCCACTGGATGCTTTGAGGACCAGCATGGTGAGAATGCCCGTGGAGAGGCTGCTCTTACAAATATTTTTTGGACTCTTTATTATTGGGTGACTGGATACAAGGGGTTAAAAAAGAAGGCTCAAAGGAGACATCAACACTGAGCCTTGGTGATAGGGAAGTGCGTTTTGTAGCCTCCAGGAATGAAATGTGTCTTAGATACTAATGTGTAAGGCAGATGAGTTTGGCATTCTAGTTGAAAAATAATAGACATTTTAATATTTGGTTTTAACAAGTACAAGAAAATAAAGAGTTGCATTCTGTTTATGGAAAAATCTAAAATCTGATCAATGCTGGTAAAGGAGCGATCTGATTACATAGTTACACTACAAGGAGAATTATGTCCATGATGCAACTTTGAACTTTGAGAACATCTCAGCTTTTTATTTAGGGCACTGAAGTGGTAGAATGGCTCCTCAGAGGAAATTAAGAGGGAGAAAGGCATGCTGGTGCACAAAATGAAGGAGAGAAACAATGCAAGAAGGAAGAATTGAAAAGGTCCTTAGAGAAATCAACAAGCATAACTTGAATGGGAGAAGAGGGAAATGTGGTTGTAATAGCAGAGAGTTAAGCAAATGGGCAGCTCGGTGAGATGACTTAAAATAAGCCAAATGTATAAGATTTAACACACTGTATGCATAATTATGGACTTGACTTTGAGTTAGAATAGAGCCCAATTTTATTTCCATTTTATTTCTCCTTTTTTGGTATCATGCCTTAGATCCTAACCTTTGGAACCAAAGAGCCCAGAATACCATTACCAGAAGGTAGCAAGTCTAAAAACATTTGAACAGGAAATATTTTAATGAATTTGTATTTTATTTTGTTTTATTTTAAAATTTTTAATGTTTTATTTATTTCTGAGAGAAAGAGAGAGAGAGAGAGACAGCATGAGCAGGGGAGGATTCAGAGAGAGAGGAGATACAGAATCTGAAGCAGGCTCCAGGCTCTGAGCTGGCAGTCAGCACAGAACCCAATGTGGGGCTCAAACCCACAAACCATGAGATCATGACCTGAGCCGAAGTCAGACGCTTAATGACTGATCCACCCAGGCGCCCCATGAATTCATATTTTAGTTAGTAAATTAAATGTATATGTATGCATTTGTGTATTGCTTAACCTTAATTTAAAATTTCCCTTCTTTCTATCCCTATTTTTTCATTCTCTTTTCCCCCAAATCATCTTTTCGATTAGCCCTCAGGATATCACAGCACTAGACACCATGAGTGAATTTTCCAAAAGAATACTGTTTATTTTCTGTGCCAAGTACTAAGGCTTTGAATAAACCAGAGTCACTGCCTTGGGGAAGAAAAAAGGAAATCAATTAATTTGTATCTGGCTGTGGTGGTCAACAGAATAATGAGTCCTCAAAAATGTCCCCATCCTAACCCCTAGAACCTGTGAGTATGTTATTTTTTCATGGCCAAAGGGACTTGGCAGATATGATTAAAGTCAAGGACTTTGGGCTAGGGAGATTATCCTGGATTGTCCAGGTACTCCCAGTACAAGCCCTGGCCCCTTAAAAATGGAAGAGGGAAGCAGAGAGCTGAGTGAGAGGAAGCGAGACGAGGGAAGAAGGTCAGAGGTGGGGTGTTGCTGACTGTGAAGATGGAGCGGGGTCCCTGCTGGCCCATTCGCGGCTGCCTCCAGCACAGCTGTACGGGACTTCCAGACAGACTCTGGTAGAGAGGCTGCTTCACACCTCCTGCCTGCGAAGCCCTCACACCTGCCCACCACTGCCGGAGGATAACAATAAAGATAAATTTAGAGACAGTGCAACGCCAGTCGGTAGGTATGGAACCCTACTTCTCTCTTGAGTTCCAGATCTCATGCAAGTCCCTTTCATTGACGAAATTGAAATGGAATCCTGTTGGTAGGGGTCTGGTAGATGCATGTCTCGTGTTCCAGCCCCTGAAAGAGGGGGGAACACAGAAGAAGAATATGGTGCTGCTTGACCAGGAGATGAGCTGGCACATGTGGTCAGTCACAGCATCTTGTCTCCTCCCAGGTCAGAGTGAGAGCCCAGTGGGCAGAAAGCCTTAAACTTACCCTGTGAGCTGACGCTCGTATTTATCAAGGTCCTGATGGCCATGCTGGCACTTCTCTTCTCTCTTTTAATTCTGAAAACAAACTTGCAGCAGAGTAAGAGTCGGTCTGATTACGGTTATGACTGTTGCTTATGGACACATGCTAGGTGTTGCCCTTAGACTGGGGGTACAGCTAGGCTGACTGGGACTGTCCTTGTTTTCGCACTGAGACTCTGGCATCCTGGGAAACTGCTTGGTCCTGGGCAAACCAGGAGGGCTGGGCACTTTGGACACAACAGTGAGCCAGGAAGTCTTTGCGCTCAAGGAATCACATTCAAGCCGGAAGGTCCAAAGACAGACACAAAGCTGAAAAAAATAAACAAAAGGCACAATTTGACATACGGAGTGGCATCAATTTAGAAGGAATGTGAAGAATTTATTTATATACTAGTTCGTCTGCTCATTTTGTAAAAGGAGATGGCTCCTTCTTTATCTAGAGGATGAAAGAGAGGGATCATTTTGTTTCCAGAAGGATCACTGCTTACCTCCTCAGTAGGTTCCCACTGCCCTGTGGTAAGAGAATGGAAGAGCTGTCAATCTGGCTTACCCAGCCTGTCCTTCACAGAACGGGTGGCCTTAGGGACAGGGTCTGCAACCTTTCAAAGAGGCCACATGGGCCAAGAAGAGGAGGAGGGCAACTCTGGCCCTGCCCCTCTGAGAGTCAGCAGGGGAGAAGCGTTCTGATGGGTAAGAGTAATCCTGACTGGGGTCTGGACAGAAAAGGCAGTGCAGCTTCCCAAGTGAGCTGCCCAGGAGCGACGGCGGGCAGGCCCAGCCCGGGACCCGGGAGCTCTCACATCCAGGCGGGCTCGGTCACTGCTGTTTCACTAGTAGCCAGACTGTCTTCATTGGTCCAGGATTGCAGGGTTCTGAGACATGAGCCTTTAAACCCACGGCTAACTAGGATGGCTTTCCGGCTAAACATAGAGTCTATTCTTCAAACCAAGACACTCGGAAGTGACATGGAAGCCTATCAGTAAGCGCCCCATTCAAACACGTGTATGTTGGAGCTGTCCAGGGAGCCTGGGAGGTGCAGCCCCATCCAAATTAGACTATATTTGTTCCTGGTTCAAACTCCAGAAACTGTGGTGCCTTGTGCGGCCGTGGCAGGAGACCTTCCCTTATCCAGGACCCCACTATGGTGACAAGTTATGGGCACAATGACTGTGCTGTCAACTAAACAGCTCAAAAGTAAGCAACATCACCCAACTACAGACACTGTCCTTGGGGTACCAGCAACGCAGGGCAACAGCCATCGTGACAAGAAAAGTTTAGAAATTTACAACAGAACGATCCAGCAAGTATCTGTGTTAAGTACATATATGTTTTGTGCTGTTTGGGAAAGTAAAAATTCCATTAAATTACTTGGGATGTAGCTGGTATAAACAATGGCCAAATAAGCTTTTCAACACTTTGTGCCTTTGAGGGGCCCCAGTTGGGCCCCGCCAAGGGTGGGGTACCCTTGTCCCTGTAATGCGAGGTTGGTGTTTGCCAACCAGTTGGATGTCCCACTGAGGCTTGGCAGTCTGTGCCGCTAGCAATGTACTTGTGACCGGGGGGCCCCTGCAGCTAGTCCAGGGTGGACTGGGGTTTGAACACAAATCCTCTGCAAAGCCCATACTCTTGTTTAGGAGGGTAATGCTCACCCTCTCTCATTAACCATAATGCAGAGAGAACATTATCAAATAGGAAACAGAAGAGAAAGGAATGGGGTCTGTCCGGATGGCTGCAGGGAAGAGATTGATGTGTACAAGTCCTTGTCCATCCATGGAGCTGTCTGCCACTTCCTGGGGTCATTTAGAACAGATTCCCAAAGAGGAACTTAGTTGTTACCAGGGTCTAATACTGGAGGTCAGGAGTCCTGAAAATGTTTGTGTAAGTGCTTATTTCCTCGAAACCTTGAGACTGTCAACAGAGGGAAGGATATAAATGGAGCAGGAAGATAGAGGACGGTAGACAAAGGAGTCCTGAGTTCAGCCCGCTGAGCCCCTACCAATGCTAAAACCCCCTGAGAAGCTCGCTGCACGCTCTTACTCCAGGTACTGTTTTTCAGAATGACTCAGTTATTGGCTTATTTTTATGGGCATATGTGTGTTGAAAAAAGTTCTCCACTTAGGATATTCTAGGTGTTTTCCGTGTCAGGATGTAGATGTGGATGACCACTGCAGAGCAGCCATGTCCCATCCTATGGATTCACCACGGTCCATTAATTGAACCAGTCCCCTAGGGATGGAAATATTGATGATTCTCAATTTTCATTAAGAAAACCAATGCTACAATAAACATTTATACATTTAAAAGCCAGATCTTTGCTAAATTGGCCGAATTTATTCATCTTCAGGATAAATATCTTGAGGAAGCTTGGCTGAGTCAGAGGATTGAACAAGTCAAATTTTTTATAGACATCTCTGAACTCTTGCCTATAGAAAATGTGTACCCGTTCACACTAACCCAACAGCAACTGGCTATCAATCTATCAATGTTTCCCATCACTCTTGTTAACAATGGTCACTAGTGTTCTCTTCATGTATATATATTTGCATATTTCATGTGCAAAACTTAGTATGCCATTGTTTTATTGCTCATAACTGATGAGATGAAATACTTTTTTACATTTTTCTGTTTGTATTTGCTTATGTGCATTGACGTTTAATGTCTATTTTCTGTTTTTCTATGAGTATTTGTGGGATTATTTTTTGTTTGGTCACTGATATTTAAGCACTTTACACTTAGAAAATATTACACTCGTGTCCTCATTAGTGTATAATGTTTGCCATGCCAGAGTTTTAAATTTTTATGTAGAAAAAGTCACATTTTCCCTGACCTTGCTATAAGATATATACTCCTAAATATATATGTATCTTAATGTATTTTATATATATGTATATAATGCCAAAATCAAAAATCCACCTCTGTCCTCAGGCTTATAAAAAACATATTCTCTAATTTTTAGAATACTTTTTTCTTAAATGTTTATTTGTTTATTTATTTGAGAGAGAGACAGAGAAAGCACAAGCGAGAGAGGTGCAGAGAGAGGGAAAGAGAATCTCAAGCAGGCTCTGTACTCTCAGTGCAGAACCCGACCTGGGGCTCAAACTCGCTAACCATGAGATCATGACTAAAATCAAAAGTCAGTCACCTAACTGAATGAGCCATCCAGTCTTCTATAAAAAAATATAAGAATACTTTTTAATTCGAATTATTAATAGATCTGAAATGTATTCTGCTGTAACGGGTGAGTGAATCGATCACGTTCTTAGCTGTAACTTCCCAAAGTACTTCCTTCTAAGCTGAGAAGGAAGCCACTTATTGAAAGGGTTCGGGACTCAGAGCAGGCTGCAGAATGAATGGGTGAGGAGAAGCTTGCTCAGTGCACCTGGACCCACCACACTTCCTCCAGGGCCGCCCACAGGGCCTGGTGAGCACCTCCATCCCCGCAGCCGATGCTCGGGCGTGGAACCATTCCCTGCTACGGTGCACACCAGGACACGGCTGCACTGTGCAGGCTGGCTCGGGGTTGGTGGGGCTCCAAGCCTGCAGACCTCTGGCCGGAATGGATCTCATAACCCTGATGCTTTCTTGCTTCAACTCCCCAGGCTTCAGATTTGACTTCTTTTTATTTTTATTTTTTGAGAGAGAGAGAAATTAAGTGCACACGTGCATGCATGTGCACAAGCAGGAGAAGACCAAAGGGGAGAGGGAGAGAGGGAGAGAGGGAGGGGGGGGGGAGAGAGAGAGAGAGAGAGAGAGAGAGAGAGAGAGAGAGAGAGAGAATCCTAAGCAGACTTCATTCCCAGCCCTGAGCGAGTAGGGGAAAACCATGGGTCTCGAACCCATGAACTGTGAGATCATGACTTGAGCAGAAGTCAAGAATCCCATGCTTAACTCACTGAGCCATCCAGGCGCCTCAGATTTGAATCCTTACGGTATAAATGTAGTTGGCAGAGCCTTGATCCTACACTCAGATGCAAACTGTACGACTCTCGAGTGGGTTGTGCAGCCCAGGGAACGACCAAAGTCTACAAGGAGCTGACTTCAGCTTTCCCCAGTGCTAAGTCAGTTTCTCTAATACCATCTGGTAGACAAGCCATTCTTTCTCTGCTGAACTGAAATGTCATCTTCATCATATTCTGAAAATCTGTACTTCTTTTTTTAACCCGCAATTGATTCTGGGTTTATAAGCAAGAGGCTGACAGCGTGACTTACAGAGCAACATTCACTCTCTATTCATTACTGAAAAATCTTGTGCCATGTGACCTAATTACGCTTTACTTAATGCAACTTTAATTAATTATGAGAAAACATTTTACACATATGTGAAATATCTATACAATCCTCATCAGCTAAAACACTGGGTGCCATAGAAAATTAGATGTTAATGTTGAAAAGAAGGTCAGGCATTCACATGAGACAAAGCCATTTTATGGAAAAGAGTATTTTCTATTCCACAGTTATCTGAAGTATCCAGGAGAGGGAGGCTTCTTTTCTTCCATAAGTATGTATGGGCCTCTTCCTTTGTTGGCGACATTCTCGATACTCTTCCTGAATGAGGCTTACTCGGCTTCTTGGGCAAGCAGACCTCCTACCACAGATCTAATTACTTCTTTCACTAACTTACTCTTTAGCAGGAGAGAATCCGGAGGAAAAAGTTTTGTATGTGGTGTTTGTACGAGTTACTGCTTCTTATTTCCAGCCTGATTGTAGTAGAATGGCAACGTGGTATCTGTGCAGTCAGTCTCACTATAATGTGATCAAACAGAGGAACGTAACAGATTCCCTCCTGTCCTGGTAGAGGTAAATTTGTTTTGAAATCATTGAAGGGATCCTGGTTTCCATTCAGAATGGCCATCTGGGCCACATACGGTCACTAAACCGTATTTATTTTTTAGGTCAGCAGCACCTTTAATTCCTAACATTTGTATAAATACACGCACACTGTTTGTCCTAATCAAATAAATAACAACATTCTTCAGTGATAGGGCCTTTGGCTAGAGGTGCTCAATGCGATGCCTTAGAGAGTGTTGTGTTTCTGGGTTTCTGTTGCTGGTATCTACAGAATTCCCCAGGACCTATGCTGGTCATCACATTTTCCTTATTTTCCATTTTCTTATGGTTTCACATGGCTGCCATTTACAATCGTCATGGCAATAATGTCTTCTTGTTGGGGAAGTAAAAGTGGTTATTTTTTTTAATGTATAGACCACATTGAACTCCCAGCTCACATGGGATTAATCCACTGGAGAAATACAGGGCATTAGAGGCGGGGGTGGAGGAGAGTATTGGCCCACCAAGGCCTCAAAAGGAAAATTCTCTCAGATTTTCTTAGCTCCCCGGAATTTGGCCCAGACTATGCATTCAGCCATCATTTCACGCATGCATGTTCTTTCATCCAGCCATATTGGAACCTCTACCCCTGAAAATCTGTAATTCTTTGGGTCTGCATTTCACCTATCAGTTCTTATAGAATAAAACACTTTAACATTGTAAGCTTTATCATACACTTTAATACCTGGTGTCCAAATTGCCTTCATTTTTCTTATTATTAAAAATTCAGTTTGCTCTTATGCATTTAAAGCTTTTGCTCATCAAGATCATCTTTATTCTGTGAAAGTGCATATACCTAGACCGTGCTAAGTGCTGAGGAAAAGCATCTCACTGCTTCCCATGGCCTCCACCATCTCCTGTAGAGTGGGGTCAACAAGAGCCTCAGGAAGTCCTTCACAGCCTGACCTACTCAAAGATGTAGGAGGTTATAAAATTTCAGGTTAATTGAAATTGTTTTTCAATGTGTTTTCCCCAAATTGGATCTCATTATACAGGAACATATTATCTTTTATTCAAGACTTTTGTTACTTCATTTGATGCAATATATAGATTTTATATAATTGCTACAGATTCTTGAGGCACATTCATATATATATGGATATATATGTACACATATGTACATTAATGTGTACTTTTTGCTACTCCTTTGGATATGACAAAATAAAGCTGTTGAGTCTTTTTTTAAATATAAATAGTTTATTGTCAAGTTGCTTTCCAACAACACCCAGTCCTCATCCCAACAAGTGCCCTTTTCCATGCCCATCTCCCCCCTCCCCCCCACACCCATCAGTCCTCAGTTTGTTCTCGGCATTCAAGAGACTCTCATGGTTTGCCTCCCTCCCTCTCCCCCACTATTTCCCCCCTTCTTCTCCCCCATGGTCCTCCATTAAGTTCCTCCTAATCCTCCTATATGTGCAAACATATGGTATCTGTCCTTCTCTGCCTGACTTATTTTGCTCAAAGCTGTTGAATCTTATAAAACCATTTTGCTAGACCCTTTATTTATATTATCTCTTCTTTTTTATTTGACTCTTTTGTATTCTCTAGGTTGACCATCTACAGGTAATAATAAAGTCAAAATAATCCCACAATATTTACAATTCATATACTTTTTTTAACCTATAATGTCAGCTGAAATTTCCAGGGCAATGTTAGATATTGGCAGTGACAGTGGTCATTCTCGTCTTACTTAGGAATTGAACTCAGCAGCTGCTAGGGTTTTACCTTGAGTCTCCCATTAGTTTCTAACCAGTTTTCCTTATTATGCTAATTAAATTCCAGAATTGCTCTGAGTTTTTGTCAGGAAAGGATATGTAAAGCTATCAAGTGCCTTTTGGCATTTACTGGATTAAGTTATATTTTCTTATGTTAATCATAATTGCCATTTGCTTATTGAGAACCCAAGACATGGTTTTGTAGTATTGCTTACTTCCTCATGACGCTTTTAACTCATTCTTCTCTTCCTTGTATTTTCTAGACACTACTAGCTCCTTCTAGAGTCTGGGCTGGATTCAGCTTCAGTTACTTTGGTAGGAGATCATTTTAGGTGGTGCTCTTTTCTTACTGTTTTATCACTGAATCCCCTGCTATCTGGTTATACCATCTTAGTGAGGTTAGGGTTGATCAGAGGGTTCAGGTATTATTAATCAGCAGTATATTTTATTATAAAAAGCTCCCATTAACCTTTCACCTAGTGGCTTTAGCATCTAGTAACAATGGTCTCAATCTATTATTTTAATAGGAGTGACAAAATAGCAATTAAAAATAATACCTATTATTGTTTTTTCCACTTAGTAGCTGAAATTTTTCTATAAAAAGAAACTTAGGTCACCCTGAAATGCAATTTGTACAGGAAAAGCAGGATAAATGCTTGCTTTTCCTTTTCCTTACCATGTGCTAGGATAATGAGTTGGTGCCCTGATGACCTCAGAGAGGCAGGAGGTAGTTAATGTGATACTCCAACCAATGATGTGATGACTGTAGCTGCGTTTTCTATTTCTGTCAACAAATGGTAACGTTAAAGAGTATTTTTACTTTTAAACTGTTGAAAAGGCCCTTGATAAGGGTCACTAGAAAACACTGGAGGGAGGAATTTTGTTCATCTCTGTGAGTGGTAGATGACCCTCATCCTGTCCCCCTAATTTGCCTTGTCTTCACCTCCATTTGCTCTCCTGATTGGAGCACTTAGGATGCTGTTCTCTGGAGGTGGAAGGCAGTTTCATTTGTCCCAGGATGTTTTTATTGCTTATTTTGGGATTCATTATTGATCATGTGGTCTTTTCACATCTCCCCTAATTGCTCAGTAAGATTATGTAGCTTCACGTCAAGGACAGTGTTGCATTCCTGGGGCCCAGGTATTGGGATGCCAGTATCCCTCAGGAGCAGTTACAAAGCTAATTCTTAGGCTCTTTATATTACCAAATTTCAAGAGCCCCAAGAAGAATAAAGAAACAAGAAGTGATGGACCCTACAGAGAAACAGCAAAAGCTGTCTCCATTTTTACTTTCTTAATAATAGCAGTTGGGGCGTCTGGGTAGCTCAGTCCATTAAGTGTCCGACTTCTGGGTGGCTCAGTCTGTTAAGCGTCTGACTTTGGTTCAGGTCATGGTCTCTTGGTTCGTGGGTTCGAGCTCTGCATCGGGTTCTGTGCTGACAGCTCAGAACCTGGAGCCTGTTTCCGATTCTGTGTCTCCCCCTCTCTCTGACCCTCCTTTGCTCGTACTCTGTCTCAAAAATAAATAAACATTAAAAAAATAAAAAACATAATAGCAATAACTTTATAATGGGATATGGAAAATGAGGATGATGATGGTGATAATGATGGTGATGATGATTTTGTGTGTGTGTGTGTGTTTGCATGTGGGTAATGAATTAGGAAGTAATTATGAAAGATAGAGAAATTTAAGTACCTAGCCTGTATACATCTGGATTTACAGTTCTAGGTGTAGGCAACACCAGTTTTGAAGCCCATAAATGTAAGTGGCGTCTAACGTTGCAGTGGGCTCTGACATTCAGTGTGGTGTCAATCATTTGGGTCGACAGTGATTATTCCAGCCGATGTGTCTGAGGTTCAGTTCAGGGCCCACTGAATCATTCTGAGAAAGAGTTGGCCCTGACCAGGAACATTTATCTTTGAGTTTGTCATGCAAACATCTATGTGCCTTTTGGATCAAGGCTTCTTTCTGTCTTATTCATTGGAGAAACAGAAAGATGACGGAAAAGAGAAGACCACACACTGGAAACAGGATGGCTTCCTGGATTGTGATCAGTGTAGGGACCACATACTGTGAAAGCTCGTAGGTAGAGTCCATTGTTTCATCTGCATTCAACAAATACTGATCTAACAGACACATGTCAGGCACCATTTAAGGCTCGATGGGTAGAGCGGTCAAACACACCTTATCCTCAACTTGAAGGGGCTTATTAGGCTCAGAAGAAATGCAGCAAATAAATGGACAGTTATAAAGGATGTGAGGAGTGCCTCAGTAAGGATTATCTGGGGTTCTTAAGGAACTCACAGAAGGAACACTTAGCCCAGGAAAGGGGGGCTCCGGGAGTCTACCCCATGAGGGATGTCTGAGCTGAGGCCTCCCTGTGGGAGGGGTTAAGAGAAGTCAAAGCAAAGATACCCCATGTGCAAAGCCCGTGCTCTATCAGAAGGTGTTCCCTAAAATGTATAATACTAGGTGGGTCCGAAGAGGAGGATGGGGGTGAGTGAAGTGTAAGACATAAGGTTGGAAAAATTTAGAGATCAATCTTATCCGGCCTTTAAGTCAGTAAGAAGTTTGGATATATTTTGAGGCTGGTGAGGTATCCAAGAGAGTGACACGGGTCATGTGTTTTAGAGGGATTCTGCTGTCCCGCAGAGCCTGCTCAACAATCATTTGTGCGATGACATGCAGCATGTATTTTCTTCTTCCGCACTTTCAGACATGCATGTGGTCCGCAGGAGAGGCCAGCCCTGCATGTGTGACGCCCAGGGAGACGTGGGGGGGCCGGCTGGCCCCGGGGGTGCCTTCTCCTCTGCAGGCGCCCACCTCCCTGACCAGAATTCCTGGGAATCACACCATCTCCAGTTCAACCACAGGGCCTCGTGGTGGTTTAACCCACAGGGAATCTCTATCACTTAGCAAATCAGAAGAGCAAATAAAACTCACTCTGTTGCCCTCTGGAAAAACTTAGAACCAACTGCATTTTGAAGGCAGAGAAGCTGTTAAACTTGCAGGAAGAGTTCTTAGCAAGTGCCAACCTGTGCGGTTTCTGTGTCAGAGTGGGAGGTTCAAACACAACCCCAGAAAGAGTATCTAGAAGGGAGGATGGAAACACACTTAGATAGGGGCAGCGATAAGAAGCCTCCTGCACTTCAGAGACTTCTGAATATGAAGTGCTTTGATTGGCAGGAAGACAAATGGGGAAGAAAAGGCAAAGGAACCAACCGAAAGTTTTCGTGTGTAGTTTCAGGTTAGTACAGAGGGTGAGAAGTACATTGTTCTCAACCGTAGAGTTTTAGGGGGGGTGGGGAGGAGAAGGACAGAACGCGATCTGAGTGTACAGTGGGCCTGAGTGGCTACAGTGATAAAGATGCTTCCAGAAGCAGATGCACTTCTTCGCTGGGTTTAACCCTTCAAATAGCACCGCTTTGTGAGATAATTAATGCTTTACTTCAGCCGCCACCCCAAGGAGCTGTGGTGGAGAGAAGAGGCCAAGAGCTAGGGGCCCGGGGACAGAGCCCCCCTGTTCCCCCAGCGCCCACCACACGAGGACAGCAGCAGAGAGGCCGCCAGTGGAGAGTGGGGGCGAGGCAAGGAGGGCACGACAAACAGGAAGCCCCTAACCAGAGACGCATCGGGAAAGGAGAGTTAGAGCGGGCAGAACTCACCTCAAGGTCAGTACCCTTCTAGAAAAAAAGAGTAGCTGTGACCTAGTTCACACTTTCAAGGTTAATGTTGCGAGCGGAGGGGAGGCTGTCGATGACATGGTATAAGTGGCTTCGGCAGGAAAGGAGCTGTGGAAAAAGCTGTAATTGGCTGTGTGGCTGATGTTCTATGAACCTGTAAATTCACTGATGGGCACAGTACAGGACAAGAGTGTCATTGAGGTCCTTTCTCTCGGTGTGTTTCTAGAAGAATTGTATTTGTAGTAGGTTCTGATAGCATGGTTCTTGAAAATCGGAAAATTGAGCTAATTTTACCAGTGTCCGCACCATTAGGCTTAACCTTCCTTCCTTCAAGCAAGACTAAGCAAGGATGCACTTAAATAATCAGTGCTGCCTATCTAAGTATCCACTACCCTCCGTAGGGGGTGGTGAACTTGCTCTGTCAAGGGTCACATAGTTACTATTTTCAGCTTTGTAGGCCACCTGGTCTCTTTGCAGCTACTCCTCGGAGCACAAAAACAGCCATGGACCATGTGTAACCGAGTGAGAGTGGCCAAGTCCAAACAGACTATTGACAAAGGTCAGACAGTAGACTGGACTCTGCCCATGAGCCAGAGTTAGCAGAACGCTGTCCTGGACGATCTCTACTGAAGGCAAACTGAGCTCTCTGCCTCGAACGGAAGTGAGTCCTTAATAGATGGCCCCTCAACAGTGACTAACTCCGGGGACGCCTCGGTGACTTGCCAAAGTCCTAAGGGCATGGCGGGCCGAGGGAAGCCACGTGGCCCTCGCTGGAAAGAGTCTCTTCCCTAGATGCTTCAAGGCAGGGAGCCGAGCCCTAGACTGTCACACTGCTTTCGATGTCTTATCGGATCTCGGAGCCTCCCAACAGCAGGGACATTCCAGCCAGAGGCGCACAAACTCTCACATCTGGAACCAAAGGGAGGGAACGAAGGACCCCACACACTCAAACCCTTCCGAGCCTCAGCGCCTTCTTCTCAAAGTCCAGCACAGGCTTTCTGCTCTGCAGCCCCCTTGCTTTCCAACATGGCAGTAGGTGTCCCAGCAAGTGTGGAAGGGAGGGAGCGGAGCGGCCTCCCCACCGCACATGCCGGGTGCTCCCGTGTGGGTAGCTGAGGAGAGACTAGGACCCTCCCGATGATCAGAAAAGGCACAGACACTGGAGAGAGCAGAACATACTGCAGATAGAAGCAGTGAAGCTGAGGAGACCGAGAAGCATCAGCCTGTGTAGACAGTCCGGGAGAAGGAAGCCACGTTATCTGAAGGTTGTCACCCTGCCCAGGTCACCCACGAGCATGCAGTGGACGGCGGACTTGTGAGCTGCATTCACACTTGTGCGGTTAGCTGGGACGTGTTTGATACGAGAGGAATCCAGTAATATTTTGATTAATGACTTTGTCGAGGATGAAGCTCTTTTATACAGACAGCTCTATTAGAAAAAAACCCTCAAGCCAAAATTCCTTCATAAATCATGCAAAAAATGGCTCCCCACACAACAAAAATAGCTCGAGCACAGTCTCTATTTGTCTTTGGTTAGATGCTGATGAATGGGGCTCGTCCTTAGCCCCGTCGTAACGGCCGAACTTTATCTTCAGCTGCAGGTCTTTCTGCGCCTTTCATTTGGATCCTTAGCCTCCAGGCCCCCCGACTTTAGCCACTGCAGAAAGCAAGCGCACATCTGCCCTTTCCATCTCTTACCTAAGTTGGCTTTGGACACCTTGGGAATGAGGGTGTTACTGCAGGCTATTGTCAGTTCATTCCCTCTTTCTCATAATACTCCCTCAGCCCTGCTTCATTGCTGCCAGGGGAGAAAATTCACTGAGGGTCGATGATGCTGTGTTACATCTAATTTCTCGTAGGATCCACAGCCAGTATGCTGTTGCATGCTGGTTCTTCGTCGTTCTTACTTCTTCACCTGTGTCTTTACCAACCTTACCCAGCCCTGACAACATACACACACCATATAGATATAGCATTAACAGAAATATAATGTTTTGACATTTGTTTAATAAGCACTTAGTGATTCCTTACATCATAAATCATTTATCTGACACCCTGGACTGCCTTCCATATGATCTATTTCCAGCTGTTGGAAAGTTGTGGCAGGTGTGCAACAGGACTATTCTCAGCAGGTGCCGTGAGGCTCAGTGCGCGTTTGCAGACCAGAATGGTTGAGGGACCACATGATATTGATAAATGCAAGGCCAACAGCAAAATGTGGTGGCTTCTGCAATTGGAAAGACCTGAGATGAATTTGGACTCTTGCTGTTCACTAGCATAATTTTTCTTATTGAAGTGAAATCCATACAACATAAAATTTAGTGTACAATTGAGTGGCATTTAGTATATTCACAGGGTTCTCCAAATACTGTCTGTATCAGGCTCTGAAACATTTTTATCATCCTCGAAGAAAATCCCATATCTTATGCGGTCACTTCCCATTTCCTTTTCCTTAAGCTCCAGACAACCATCAATCTGGTTTCTTTCTTTACAGATTGACCTATTCTGGATATTTTACATAAATGTAATCTTATAATTTGAGACCCTTTGCATCTGCCTTCTTTCACTTAGCATAATGTTCTCAAGCATCATTCATGTTGAAGCAGGAATCAGTATTTCATTCCTTTTCATGATTGTATAATATTCCATCGTGTGGACATACCACAATTGGTTTATGCATTCTTCTGTTGAGGGACATTTGGGTTGTTTCCACTTTCCGGCTCTTGTGAGTAGAGTTGCTACGAATATTGGTATGCAAGTATTTGAGTACCTGTTTTCAGTTCTTTGGGGAATGACATTGCTGGGTCATATGCTTATTCTGTTTAACCTTTTGAGGAACAGCCAAACTGTTTTCCACATCAGCTGCACCATTTTACATGCCCATCAGCTGTGCACAAGGGGTCTGATGGCTCTACTACCTTGTCTACACTAGTATTTTCCTTAGTTTTGATTCTAGCCTTCCTGGTGGGTGGAACGTGGTATCTCTGCAGTTTTCATCTGCATTTTTCTGATGACCAGTGATGTTGAGCATCAGTTCATGTGTTTGTTGTCCACTTATGTATCCTCTTTGGAGAAATGCCTATTAAAGCTTTTGCCGATTTTTAAATTGGGTTCTTTGCCTTTTAGTTATTGAGTTGCAAGAGTCTTTTATATATTCTGGATCCTAGACCCTTATCAGAAGTATGATTTGCAGATATTTTTCCCCCATGCTTGAGCTTGTCTTTTCACTTTACTGATAGTAAAGGTTATTAAGTATTTTGAACTGTATTGATTATGCAGTGTCTGTCACAAGGTCATCCCAGGTACTGGTGTGTGTCTGTGTGTGTCTGTGTGTGTGAAGGGATACAGGTTTGTGGCCATGTATGGCGAGTGCAAGGGGGGAGCAGTTAGGAGAACACTTTCTTGAGGGCTTCAGGAATTCTTGGGACTGGGTCTAACTTAGGTTTTATAGCTTTATTTTCTGTCAGTACCTATCAGAGGAAGTCCTGTAATTAATCTTTGATAGATAGAATTCATTTTCCTGACTCAGATATAAATCCTTAATGCCCTTGCTGTCTCAGTCCATTCTCTACAGGCATCCAGGCTATCTTTCAAAATGGCAAAACTGTCCACATCACTTCCCTCCATGAGATATTTAGTGGCTCTGTGTTGCTGACACAGTTGTGATTATTTACGCCTGAGACATGTGTCCAAGGGACTGTGCTTGGTGCTGCTGTTTCAGATGTAAGCTGGATGCCACGGTTTCTGATGGCCAGCTTTGACTCCTCCATGGGTGTCCAAGATACTTTCAGTCTGGAGCTGACACAGTTTTTGCATCTTCCCCACCCCCACAGTCGCACCATTTCCTGAAAATACCTTGTGCTGTTATGCCTTTATCTCCTTCTCCTCCTACTCTACTTGCAAAGTCTTGGGTTGGAAAGCCCAGAACTGGCACATTTTTTCTATGACACCTTTCTCGAATCTATTTGAATGAATTGTTCCCTCTCTGGGCTGTCATAAAACTTGTTCAAATTTGACTTCTATAGAATTACCAGGTTTTATTATAATAGACGACCTCTGCAACCTGTCTGAGCCAATAGATTATTGCATGACTTAAGGGCAGAGACCAAGTCTTTCTCATACTTGCATTTCCAGGGCCTAAACGGGGTTCCCTGGCACAGCTCACTAATATTTTGGACAGATTGGTTTCTTTTTTTAATTACTTGCAAAACAGAGATACCACATCTGACTTTATCATACAGACAAATATCATATTATTTGTCACAGGTACAAATAATACTGTAGAGGTGAAAGGGTTTGGAAAATAGCATGCTATGCAAATATAAGGTGGCACTACCCAGTACTATATGTCTTCAGCCTAGTTTTGTACCATTGATTTCTTGCCTCTTGAAAAAGTCCCCACATGAGATACTGATGCTGAGCAGTGGGCACCTGCTGATAAACTTTGGAACTGAATCCAGAGGTCCAGAGCTGACCTCAGGCAACAGGTTTGCTAATGATTCATGCTCCCCCTCCCCTTCTTCCCAGATCTGACCCACCTTCTATTTTGACCTTCATCAGGGGACAAGTGCATTCATACAATTCCTCTCATGATAGAGGCAATAATTCATTTTTTTATATTGACATGGTGCTATGCTCCTAGCAAGTTCTTAAGAAACTGAACTGATATTTTACATAAGATAGAAGGGAACAATGATGAACCTAAAAAATCAATCACATTAAATATTGTACTAGAATTCCAGAAGATGCGACCCTTGGGGGAAGCTGGGTGAAGAGTATATGGACCCCCTCTGTGCTATCTTTGTAAATTACTGTAACTATTTCAAAATAAAACATTAGGAAAAAAAATCACCCATGATGGTAGATTTGTAACTATCCTGAGTCACGATATGTTTGTATCTGGAGGGTCTCCCGCGGTCCCTTCATCACCTCCAAAGCAAATGCCTGTGGTCAAAGAAGAGGTACAAGTAAAAGGAAGGCCATGCCGAGCAGAGCAAGAGTCCACACCACGGAGCCTTCTAGCCTCTGGAGCCCGAGGCCTCTCCCCCTGCCCTTCAGTCTCTGCTCCAATGTCACGTTCACAGTGAAGACTTCCCGAGTCTTCCTGTCTAAAAGGGAAGCACTCCCACCCGCCTTGCCTTATCTGCACTTTCCTGCTTTGCTTTCCCTCATGCACTCACCACCTATAACTTGCTATGTATTTTATTTTTTTATTTCAGTTTCTGTCTTATTGCACTAGGATGTAAGTTCCATGATGACAAGGACTTTTTCTACAATTTTTTTTTTACTGTTGCATCCTTATTGCCTAGAGCAGAATTTGGCAAAGAGAATGCACTCAGCCCTTCGCCGATTTGTTCAATGAATGAATCTTTGTAGAAATTTAAAGCTTGAAAATAAGCGATTTCCCCGAGAGAGAAGTGATTCAAATCTGCTCATCCCTTGTGCAAGAGCAAACCTGACATTGAAGCTAAGACCTTTTTCCTGTGTTCATACTTCAGAGAAAGAAGACAATAGTGATAGTATCTGAGAGGAAGGAAGCAGTGCATCGTGCTGGGCCCCTGCATGTAACATTATAAAAATTATCTTTTTTTTTTTTTTTTTTTTTTAATAGACCAGCCTCCCAAACAGTTTCCAGAGATGGATTATCTTGCTTTCTTCTTGGCTATTCTTCACATACACAGAGGTAAAGATGTCTTCATTTAAAAATTTACTTCTTTTTTGGTCTTATAGTATGACATGTTTAGAATTTATAATGCTCTTTATTTGGCTCAGATAATTTGTCACTTGTTCAGGAAATCTACAAGTTACAAATACTTCTCATAAGTGGTGGAAACCTTTCTAGGCTAAGAGAGAAACTGTTAGCCTTTAGCATGATCTCTATTTGCTACCTTGCTAGGTCTTAGAAAGCTTAGAATAAGCTTTGGGTATCTATTTGGTGTTTCAATCATCAAGCCTCACTGAGTAAATGTGATGTTGTCTGTTTCAGCTCTATGTGAAGAAATGTTCTGGGACACGACTGTTAAACTGACTAAGAACATGAGTCTAGAATGTGTGTACTCATCACTGGACACCATAACCCAGATGGAGTGGCTCAAGGTCAATACTACGGACAGGGAGTCCATAGCCATATTCAGCCCTACTTACGGTGTGATTGTAAGAGCACCCTATGCTGATAGGGTTTACTTCTTAAACTCTACCATGGCTCCTAATGACATGACATTGACCTTTCATAATGCCTCTGAGGCTGATGTGGGCTTCTATTCGTGTTTTCTTCATACTTTCCCATATGGACATTGGGAAAAAGTGATCCAGGTAGTTGCATCAGGTAAGTGAACATTTTATTTACCCATTTACCCATCTTCAACATTTGATTCTTAAAGCCCAAGTAGAAACTATGTAATGTTTGTCATATTTTTGTGGTATTTTCCAATTTCACTTCTAGATCTTTTTTTTTTTCCTGAAAGAAATTTATTTTATTTTGTTATTTTTTTTTATGATACAGTCTATTGCCAAATTGGTTTCCGTACAACACCCAGTACTCATCACAACTGCCTTCCTCAATGCCCAGCACCCTGTTTCCCCTCTCCCCCGCCACCATCAACCCTCAGTTTGTTCTCTGTATTTAAAAGTCTCTTATGGTTTGCCTCCCTCCCTCTCCTTAACTATTTTTTCCCCTTCCCCTCCCCCATGGTCCTCTGTTAAGTTTCTCCTGATCCACATATGAGTGAAAACATATGGTATCTGTCTTTCTCTGCCTGACTTATTTCACTTCTAGATCTTATGATATTATTGCTTTAAAGAAATAATTCTGTGAATTAATTTCATCTTTGTTAATGTGCTATCATTTCTGAGTAGAATAAGCATCTCACATTTGAGTGTATTAGGGGAAAGCACAGGTCTTACACTGTCTCAGTGATGACTTGAGCCTAGGCTGAACTCGTGCTGGCCACAGTTGGGTTCAGAAGCTGGACAGGCCCCCTTCTGCACCTCTTCCCAGTGATGGGATGCTGCTTCCTTCTGCTAGGCACTCAGCACCAGCTTCAAACCCCTGATGTAACCCCAAATCTAGACTTCTTAGTGAATCTGAGCAGAGCTCATACACTGGCTTCTGTTTTTGCCTCATCCAAATTCCACAAGAGTGGACCTGTCAGAAATTGTGAAATGTCATTTCCGAAAGAATCGAATGATTTATTGGGTATTTTCTGCTATGTCTGCGAGGTTCTGTGGTTTGGTGCATAGTGAGTACATCCTTTGAGTAATAGCCACACGGATTGTGTGTACTGTATGAGAAATGCGTGGGTTTTATAGCCTTTACTTTCTATATAACATTAGGTTGGCTGTTCAATCCCTCAGAATCTCAGGCTTCTGAACAGTAAATTGAGTTAATAAAGCAATCTTTTTGTTGAATGTCAAAGGGATCATATGGTTAAAGAACTCGGCCTATGGTAGTCCGGGAATGATAGGTATTATTATTTTAACTATAATTATTTCCTATGGTTTTGATAACAAAATAACTAACAATGAAATTTTCAAATGTCAGCAATAGTCTAGGGAAGGAAATAGTCTGAAACTGTGTGTTTCTTGTCTGGAGTCTCTAAAATTATATCTCAAATGGACATTCAGCAGAACACATTATGTGACATCTGCTAGAGTGCTTTCTTTTTAAGGGATGCATATTATAAAAGAACAATTTACAATGTTGTGTAAGGGATATCGAATGGTCAGAAGGTAAGAGAATTTCCCATGTGACAGTGTTTTTTTCTCTGTAGCTGTAGCTAAGCTCAAAAATGGCTTTGTGTGCATGAGTGAAGCTTGCAGAGTGTCTATTAGCAAAGTCTCCTTAGTGAAAGACATTACAGCCCCGACCTTCCCCCTGAACTCCTCATTCACTTAGCAGTCAGCTGTTAGGTCCTGGCGGCCAGATTTTAGTATATCGACCACTTTTGGTTGGCCATGCAAATGAAGAATTGGCAATAGCTCTACTCCTAAAGGTGAGTGAGCGATTGGGTGCCCAGCTTGAGCCACCAAAACCAGAGCGAGATGGGACCCCCTACCCCCCACCCTTCAGATGGCAAGCTTTTGCAGTTCAGGTTCCAGATCAGGAATTCCAATTTCTGTCAGGGAACAACCAACTCAAAACAGGTAGAATAGGGGCATGCGGGTGGCTCAGTCGGTTAAGCGTCTGACTTCAGCTCAGGTCATGATCTCAGGGTTTGTGGGTTCGAGCCCCACATCAGGCTCACTGCTGTCAGCATAGAGTCCACTTCGGATCCTCTGTCTCCCTCTCTCTCTGCCCCTCCCTTGCTTGCGCACGCACGCTCTCTCTCTCTCTCTCTCTCAAAAATAAATAAACATTAAAAGCAAAAAAGAAAAAAGATAGAACAATGGTCACCAAGCACAGGGAGGTGGGGAAATAGGGAGCGGTTGTCAAAGGACACAAAGTTGCAGGGATGTAGGACAACTCCACCTAGAGACCTCCATTAATAATATTGGAGTGAACACTGGACATTTCCTGAGAGAGTAGACTTCAGGTGCTCTCACCAAAAGAAAGGTAACTGTGTGAGAAGCTATGTAGATTAATTTGATTATAGTAATTGTTTCACGGTGTTCATATATGTTTATCATATCATTGTGTTGCCTGCCTTAAATATATAGAATTTTAATTTGAAAAGAAAAAAACAACAACAGTCAGTTTGGCCTCTTCTGAAAGTTTAGGAGAGAGGATAGAGCTAAAATGTAGAGAGAGAGAGAAAGAGAGAGACAGAGACAGAGAGAGAGAGAGAAATCAAGCAGAGGAAGGGCAGACAGAGAGAGAGAATCCCAAGCAGGCTGTCAGTGTGGAGCCTGACGCAGGGCTTGAACTCATGAATCATGAGATCATGACCTGAGCTGAAATCAAGAGTCAGATGCTTAAATAACTGAACCACCCAGGTGTGCCTTCGTTTGGTTGTTGTTGTTGTTTTGTTTTTACTAAAAGTGATAGTGAGGTTAGAAAATATAGTAGCTGTAGTTCAAAGTTAACCTCATATATACTTAAAGTCTTCCGTCTGTGCTTTATTAACGACCCATCGGGACCTATTGTATTGCATGCATGTGTAATGTAGAGTTGACGATCTACTTAAGACTACAAGATTGCACTTGGAACCCAGAAGTCACAATTGGTATAAAAGGTTGTAAGAGCTTCCAAAGGATGAAGGAATTGAACTACATACTCTCTTCAAAACAATTTTTTTAAATGTTCATCTATTTTTGAGAAAGACAGACAGACTGAGCAGGGGAGGGGCAGAGAGAGAGGGAGACACAGAATCTGAAGCAGGCTTCAGGCTCTGAGCGGTCAGCACAGAGGCCGACGCGCAGCTCGAACTCACAAACTGAGATGATGACCTGAGCTGAAGTCGGACCTTAACCAAGAAAGCCACTGCTTTCTAAATACACTATTTTCTTCTCTTTGCTGATCGCTTACTACAAGGGAGGAATTTCACCCATATCTTCTCACTTAACCACACTGCACACTTGGATGTGGACATAACCTTGATTTTACAGGCAAGGATTTGAAGTGTGGTGAGGTCTAATATCTGTCTAAGTTCTCAGACTTTGTATGTGTCCCACTGGATAAAGTTGTAGTTTGAGGACAGAAAATGACAGTTTGGGGGTCATGGAGCCCTCTGGGGGCCCTCCAATGAGGAGACATCAAGCATGGTACATCCTTGCCACCACCCCCCCCTTCCCCCACGGCTTTCAGCCCAGAGCTGAAGAGCAAATTGGGCATCTTATTCTGGATAAATGGCGCTGTTAATGCAAATTTATGTTAAAATGTGTGTTAACTTCACAAGTGTTTTTCAACTAGTAACCAATTTGGAGAATTTAATGGTAAGAATGGCTGTATTTATTTTACTGCTTTAAGGGAAAAGATGTTGAGGTGGCTGGGAAGGTAACCTTTCAAAGGCATCCCTTTCGTGGTGGGAGTGGGGTCAAGCGGAAAATTACTGCATGCCATGTGTCTCTCGCCTTACTAGCCCGTTAAAGCGAATGTAGTTACATTTATAGAAATGCCCCCCACCCCCAAAAGGGTGGCTCACCCCCAATCCTCCACCACCTAACTTTCATCAGGTGCCTCCTGGGTATGAAACAAATGGCCTCTCCTTTAATACTTAGGAGACACCATGGCAGAGGTGGTGTGTTCCCACCATGCAGCTGAAGGAGTGTGGCTCCGAGTTATTAACCACCTCGAGGTTGCTGAGCACCAGGGTGAAAGCAGTCGATGTTTGTGAGGTGCCAGCAATGAGATGAGGAGGAATTTGACTGCAGCAAGGTGAATGAGGAGGCTCAAGAATCAAGTGCTGGGCCTTGACGACTTGGAAGGCTTTTTTTTAAGAGAGAGAGACAAGTGAGGGAAGGAGAAAAGATGGTGGAGGGGCAGTGTCTTAAGAATCCGGACAGTGTGGAGAGGGCACGGGGGGAGTCTGGCGTCCACGCAGGAAGAGGGTGTGCACCTGTTTGACCACACACAGAGCTCCAGTGGGGGGAGGTTCCCGCCCTCGGCCGGCCGCCCCTCACTGCCACGAGAGGTGGGAACAGGGGTGCCCGCACCAGCAAAGGGGCTCAGTGTGTGATATGCCGGCGTCCCAAGTAAGGTTTTATGCCATAGATTCTAAGTTGAAAAAGAGAGCTGAAGGCCTCCAGAGCAGCAGAACGTCAGGAAAAGCCTGGGAAGTTAGGTCAGCCCAGATCTTGCTGTGCCTAATGGAGTCTGAACTTCATACTGTAACGTAGACCATGGGAAGCTACTGAACATTTTTCACAGGGAGACACATAATAAGCCAATTCTTTTTTTTTTTTTTTTACCACCTGCAAGATTAAATTAGTTGTAGCTTCTAGGAGGGGGCGAGTGTAAGGTCAGGTGAACACGTAGTATTCTATGGGTTGAAACACTTATCCATTGCCAGTGGGAGGGTAAATTGGTATATCTGTTGTATTATTGGTGTTGGTAATATTCAGGGTTCTCCTGAGAAACAGAACCGACAGGATGTATATGTAGATAGAGATTTTTTTTTTACGTGGAATTGGATCATGTGATTATGGAGCCCGGCAAGACCCAGTCCACAGTGTGGGCCAGTGGGCTGGGTCCCAGGAAAGGCAATGGTGTGGATGAAGTCAGAAGGCGGTCTGCTGGAGATTTAACTAACTTGGGGAAGCGGGTCTTTATGGTCTATGCAGGCCTTCAACTGATTGGACGATGCCCACCCACACTATAAAAGGCAATCTGTTTTCTCAGAATTCACCAATTTAAACATTAATCTCATCCAAAAACACCCTACAAATTAACAGGTGAAATTTACTGTCACATCTACTTAAAAAAAATGATACAGCATTCGCTAAGGAATCCCATATCCTATGATGTAATAGTTTCACTCTGTTAGATATCCTAGGGATTGCCCACAAATAGGTGGGGCACCTGGCATTTTTTGTAGCAGCAGTGATTGTAATAGCAAAACAGGTGAATGACTGATCACTATGCTCACAACAGAGATGAATCTTGGGAACATCTTGTTGGAAAAAAACAAAAGCAAGTAACAGCAAGTAGCATACGACTTCTTTACTGTAAAGTTAAGAAACATGCAAATGAACAAAATGTTACTTACAGATATAAATGTGTGGTAACACTATAAGGAGAAGCAGAATTCTATTTTTTTTAATGTTTACTTCTTATTGAGACAGAGAGAGACAGAGCATGAGTGGGGAAGGGGCAGAGAGAGATGGAGACACAGAATCCAAAGCAGGCTCCAGGCTCTGAGCTGTCAGCACAGAGCCTGATGCAGGGCTGGAACTCACCAACTGTGAGATCATGACCTGAGTCAGAATCAAGAGTCAGACGACTAACCAACTGAGCCACCCAAGCGCCCCAGTAGAATTCTAAAACATGGACAGCAAGGGTCAGGATTGGTAAGGGACACAAAGGTCTTCAAAATTTGGAGTTAAAAGGTTTTTCTTATACAGGTGTTTTATTTCCCACTTATCTCAAAAATTTTTTTTGGAATTTCTTTAAAATCTATTGAATTTCTAATATAAACAGGAGGAAAGGATGTGACTGCTATTTTTGAACAGTTCAAAGATAATTATCTAAGATACGGAGGGGATCCTCATTCTGATTTGGATGGGAGGTCAGGAAGAAGGAAAATAATGTTTCCAAATGTTTATGATTCAGGGACTGAAAACTAATCATTTCTTTTAAAAGATGGGAAATTAGGACACTGACTTGGCTTAGAAGAGGGGGAAAATGTCTGGTTTCAGATGCACAGACTTGTAAAGTAGCCTGTGACCGGCTAACGGTTGAAATTATAGAATGGCAAACCAGAAGGAAGCTCAGGACTGAAAATACTAATTTTGGAGTCATTTGGATACTTAGCCAGCACATGTGAAGAAGATGGGTAACGAAGCAAGTACTAATGGTTGCCATGGCTTTAAGGGCTGACCGCATTGAAGGGAGGGGAAGCACAGATGCTAAGAATAGAGCAGCCATGGGGAGAGGAAGGAAAGGAGGGCCAGGGAGAAGGGCGATGCCAGATAGGTGAACTATTGTGTAAGCCCAGCACAGGCTTTACTGCGTTCGTCCCCATTTATAGTAAAGGGTTTATATTCTGGCGCTCCATGTTGGCCATCTCCCATGGCTTTCTCACTCTCTGATCTTCCACGCCCCAGCCCCATATCTCAGCCTGGGCTCAGACATGTGCCTTACTCTCTCCTTTTAAGGGTTTCATATTTTCCTGGGCTATGGAGGCTCCCGGTGTGCCATCCACGCTGTCTTCAAAGGTTCTATCTCTACTCCCTTCAGGGCCAGGTCTCCACTATAAGACCTATAAGACCAGACAGCCACACTTGTCTTGCATTCTCACATGATGTTTCAGCCAGTGGCACTAGAGAGGAAAAGAGGTTCCTTTAATACTGGGGACCCCAGAATTCACAGCAGTACCAAGAAATTCCTAATGTGAGGGATTCTAAAGACCGTGCTGGCCTCTGTCCTGATTGGCCTTAAGCCGACCCAGAATCTCATCGATATGTTTTTTCTCTGGCTACTTGTCTGTTTTCTAACATTGGGGTGATGTCAGGATTTAAATTTTATTTAAAGCTAGAAAAGGGGAAGTGTCCCAGATCTAGCTTGTGTGAATGTGTGTGCTGATTTGTGGGGGCTGAATTCACTTACTCTTTAGCTTACTTATCAAGTCTTTACTGAGAACCTACTATATTCATGATAATGTCTGTGGTTTGGAGGCTAGAAAGACATGGATCTTAGCTCTAAGTAGTATGCAGAGTACTAGGCGAGATAAAGGCTATGTATGGCAAATTAAATTAAAGAGTGAGGGCTGTTGTAGTTTAGAAGATAGAATTTGCCTTTCACCAGGAAATTCAGGATAGATTCCATGAAAAGGGGGCATTTGAAGTTAACCTTTAAGAATTTAAGTCAGAATATTTGGACATGGAGGTGGGTGGAGTAACATTTCAGGAAAAATGTTTTAAATATTATCTACAAAATAGATATCTTTGGCTCTACTTTGACTACCTTACAAGGTAATTTTCATTTTCTAATAAAGACTCTAACAACAATACCAGCAACAGTAACAGCCCAAACTTTCAGACTGAGCCAACATGACCAGCTCTGATCAACAGTTCATACAGTTTATTCTGGTTTACAGTTCATGGCTTGGTTTATTTCTAGGTGCTGACTTAATGCTTCAAAAGGCATAGGAACCTACATACATGATGCAATTATACTTGAGTCAATCCTAAGATGTTTGCACACTGGGATTTCAGCTTTGGTTTTATCCCAAATTCAGAAGGCGAGAAGACAATGCATGAAAGTGGCACTGTCTTGTCTATTAGTGACAGGTGCAGAGTGGCGGAGGGAAGGCTTGGTCTGAAGGTTGCTTTTGTCTGTCAACAAAGGTTCCAGACAGGGCTGAGAAGGCCACAGAGGAGAGGCTTCTTGTTTTCCTGTGACAAGGGTCACCAATGCTTGCCAGCAAGTTTTGTCCTCGAGTGGACTGTGAATTCTTCCAGCTTTGCCCATCAAATGCATGTCTATCACTTTGAAGTTGCTGTTGTTTTTTTAATGGGGTGGAGAAATTAAAAAAAAAAAGTTTCAAATCTACTCCTTAAAGAATGAAGACACGAACTCTCTCGTAAGGTCCATTCTTACAAACTCAATAATATGTCGTATAAGTTTTCTTGTACACATGTGTGTGCGCGCACGCACACACATACACACACATATATAGGAATAAAAAATGTTTCTATAAAATGTTGCATTTCAGCAGTTTTCATTTAGGAAAGAAAAAAGTATATGAAATAGTACCTATAAGAAATAGTCAACTGATGAAAGAGAAACATTTTAAAGGCTTGGAAATCTCCCTCCTTAATAAAATAAAATAGAACATAGAGAAGCAGATGATAAAGAACATTTTAAGACTTGTGAAAGCAAGGTTATGGTCGCTGAACTTCTCAAGGGTGAAATTAATGGGAATCTGAAAGTGGAATGGTTACCGAACCCCATGCCAAGGTTGTTTTTATTGACTTTCTTTCCATTTGTTAAGCCAGGGAAGACCATGCTTGGTAGCACACATCGCCATCTGATTCAACTCAGGCTTCTGGGGAAAAGCTCTGTAATCAGAAATCAGAAAGAGAGGAGAAAAAAAGGCGGGGCGGAGGAGAAGAACTGAACCCTGAAAACAAGACAATGCTGGGTTGAGAAACATAATGAGATTTGACAATTGAATGGCTGATAAAGTTTAAGACCGAGGCATAGGTGCATGTTTGGGGTTGTGAGAGCACCATCTTCTGTTGGTCCATCTCAACGCACACGCCTCTCTCCACCTCTGCGCAGTCTTTTAACTCTATTTTTATTTTAGCGAGAGAGTGAGAGTATGCGAGAGAGCACACGAGCGAGGGAGAAGGGCAGAGACCGGAGAGAGAATCTCAAGCGAGGCCTGACACAGCGCTTGAACCCGAGACCCTGGGATCCTGACCTGAGCCAAAATCATGAGTCAGACGCTCCACCGACTGAGCCTTCTGGGCTCCGCTCTATGCCCAACCTTTGACACATGTCCACTGTAGAAACATCCAGAAGAAAACTTTTACTTTAGGCTTATTGAAAAATATACTCGCGCAATCCAGAGCAGGGGGTGAAACTGGCTGTGATCTTTGCAGCCAATTTGATCTGTTCAGTTTTTTAGGCAAACTCTACCCTTCTTTGAGTAGATATTTTTATTTCCAAGATGACCACAGGGCAGGGGCGGGTATTTGGCTGACTTGCCTGGAGGGAAGGAGCTACCGTTGAGGTCTGGGAACAGCTTCGCCCGGTGGCTCTGCAAGACTTGACTAGTGCAGGTGGAGGTGTTTAGTGCTCAAGTTTTCCCTTCTTCCAGCGGTCAGGACAGCTCACACGTCTCTACCACCACTGCCGCCTCCCCAGCGCTCAAGGCGGTGCCGCACACAGTCAGCAACGCGCTTCCTCTTCAGAGTGGGTGCTGGTGGGTGTGGGCGGGGACCGCGGTGCCCCTGTGAGTGAGAGCGGGCCGAGTAAGCGGGGCGCGCTCAGCCCACACGTGGCGGCCAAGACTCCTCCCCGGCCCCGGACTATCTCAGCTTCTGTATTTTTTTTTTTTTTTTAATTCCTCTCATCGGAGGTTGAAAGCCATAGAAATCAAGCTTTGTTCTCCAGCACTTTCTCTCCGACACTTCTCTAGGATTAGCGGGTTCGTGACAGCCAGACCCAGACCTTGCGGGAATTTGCCCACAGACCACAGCACTTACCGACTGGGAGTCCAATGATACTTTTGCATTTCAGAAGATAAAAATGTTGGATTTTTAGATGGTTTTGCAGAGAAAGAAAAGAAGCGTGGGAAGAGAGGAGAAAGAGTAAAACTGAGCTGACCCGGGGCTGGGGGCCCCTCCGCCTGGCCCTGTGAGTGAGTGCTGTGCTGTGCCAGCTCTCTGAGCGCTGGCAAAGAAGACTTGGTTTCCATGCTTTCTGTTGCAGGGGTTTGTTCTCATTTGGTTTTATAGGCTGCGGAGGTTGCAGGCAGGGTGGCTTTTCCTTTCCTGTGAGAAAATTTGTGAAGACATTTAAGGTTTTGAAACCATTAAGAATTTTAAGACCACCAAGTCAATCCTTCAGGGATCAATGCGAAATTATTCCCCCAGGCAACGTCTCTTCCACTTACTCCGCCATAGTTTTAATTAAATAACTCAGCTGATGGGGCTGCTGGCACTTCCCAGGAGAGATTATTCACATCCCAATAAATCTCAATGTGAGAAAATTTCCCCTGACTTCAGCTATTTAACCAACTCACATTTTCAAAAAGTCTTCTTCACAATCCGCCCAGAGAGAAAGGCTCCTGTTCTCTTGAAGGTTCCTACGAAAAGCTTTCTAAGGACGGAGCTCTGATATGCAATATTCACATTTAATAGCACCATCAATAGCTTACATGCGTCTTACCTGCTGATCTTAGTGGGGTGATGATTGTGGCCAATAAGAATGAAGTCCGGGCATGAATTCTGTGAGCAATTATGTGCGCTGTTTAACTAGCAGAATACTTAAGAAACGTAATGTTCTCATTTCAGCAGACCAGCTCTTAAAAACATATTTGTCCCCTTTCTTGGCAGGCTACGTGAAATGGTGTATGCTACCAACACTGACATTTCCAAAATAGTTTAGTGAACGAGTGTGTGCATGTGTATTCTCTGTGTGTAGGGCAGATTCCTTCCTGACGTACAAAGAACCAGACCCTTCTTTAGGTCATCCACCTAATTCAGTCCACTAATGGACAGAGTATATTTATTTCTTTTTAAACTAGATGCTACAATGAGAAGTATTTTTCATCTGAAGAATAGCCAAGGAATTCAACTATTATCTCTGAGACAGAGCTTGGTAACATTAGGCTATGTCCCCAAATGAGACCATTATGTCTGCCCCACTGGTGTATGACATTATATGTCTCAAAGTATCTCTTTATTATATTGTAAGAAACACAGTTGGTCATTTAAATAAATAAATAAATTTATTTAACAGTTAAATACTATGTTACTTCTTCTATTTTTCTTAAATCCTAGAAATAGTTCCTAAAAGAATAAACATTAAATAAGACGGAAAATTGGTAGTTGGTGGCATTGTGTTTCTTTGAGTTGATACAGTTTTTGAACTTTTATTCTTAACACCAATCTATTATGATTTCAGTAAAAATAGCAGAGTTGAAGCAAAGGACAAAATTATTAAAATTTGTTGCTCAAATGACACTTTGAGATATTAAAATCTCTATTATTGGACGAATATTTGATAATAGTAATTTTAAAAATTGTGTAAACCCTTTCTAAATCTATTAGAGATTTACTGTTTTCTATGAGAAGAAGTGAGTAAGGGCTTTGTTTCTGAGACGCTTATAATCTAGCAGGAGAAGTATGTATATACATTATGGTGACCAAGCCACTATAATGCAATGTGGAACTTGTTAAGTGGCATAGAACAATGTTTAGGGAGTTGAGAGATGACAGAGATGACTGCCATTTTGGGGGAACGATGGAGGGCATCTGCACCAGACTGGAAATCCAGGTATGATTCTGGAAGGATAGTGTGCCACGAAAATCATCACATAATGTAAATGGTCCTTGCATTTGGAGCATACAAAATATGCTTTTGATCATAGGCTTAAGGGAAGGAAAGGTTAGGTTTTGGACTTCACTTGGTGGTTAGTAAACTTTTCAAGTAGTGGGAGTCATATGTCAGTCATGATTGCAGCCATGATTTGGAGCCATTACTCTAGCAACTGCATATGGGAGGATTTAGAGGCAGGAAAAAAGCAAAATGGAAGACTAGCAAATAGGCAAGAGAAAGAGAAAGGGACCCGGCAGCCCTGACATGAAGCAGGGGCTCCCCTGGCAGTGTATGGCTGACCAATGAAATCTTCACAGTCTCTGTTCCTTCCTAAATTATAGACAAACCCCCCCCCCGACTCCACCCCCAATGCCTCAAGTTCCCTCTTCCCATTACCTTTCTATTTCATTCAATAAATATTTATTGAATGTCCACTATGTGCTGGAGACTATGTGGGATTGAGGGTACACGGGGGAATGTTCCAGTCTCTGATCTTAAGCTCAAGAATTGGCACTCATGGGTTTTCTATCATCTATGCCTGATAGTCTAATATTGAAGTGGCTCTATTTCTACCATCTGTTTCTTCTCCTGCTGCGTATTATATATCTCATTCCTTTACATTCTTATGCTTTTGGTTAGTTTTGAGAGTGTGCTGCTCATAGCTCTTTATACAGCATTTCTGGGAGTTCTCTGAGACTAGGATGAAGGGGTTTTCATTCACAGAGGAAGTGAGTCCTGGTGTTAGTATAGGCAGTTAGGTTCTAGCAGGGTACCTGGAGGTCAGCAACAAGGAAGGCATGGCCAGCTCTCTGGAAAGTCAGAGGCCTGTCCTGGCAGCATATCACAAGAAGTCAGATCAAACCAGACAGGCCCAAGATGGCAGGTGTTCTGACAGGAACCCCCTCACCAAATCAGAACAAACTAGGAACTCTGCCTCTCACCCCAAGTAATAAATCTTCTGTCCCCTAGGTAACAACTGTCAATAAAAGATAGAAACCCAACCTCCAGGGCATGCAGTTCACTCTTTCTCCTGAGCTCACCTGCTCTCATATCTCACGAGTATACTTCTCACTTTAATAAGCTTCCTCTGCTTGTGTAACTCATCCACTGTGCTGCGTGTCTGTCCTTGAATTCCTTCTCATGACAAGACCAAAAACCTTCAGTGACTCCTTTGACTCTGGCGAGGTTAAGGCCCCAGGGCCCAGTGTCTCCCCAGTTCATCCGGAGATACTGGATTACTTTAAATTTAGGCTCTTTAGCACACCAGTGCTCTAGGAATCAAGACTAAAGATCCGCATGACAACTGACATTGTTCACAGCTCTACTCAAGGATTTTCCTTCTTGCTCTTTGTCTCCCCAAGATGCAGGTGGGGTCAGGTTTACTTCTAGTTCATTTTTGCTGTGGAGGTAAACCCCTCAGACATCTCAACAGGAAGAGGGTCTTCAGTCCCCACCTCAGGTAGACCCAGTGCTTCAACATCCATTTAATTGTGTTGTGTGAGGCTCAATATCAGAGTTGAAGTTTGCTTTAGATTGATCCAAGTATGCCCAGGGCAAAAGTGGCTCGCTTCCAGGTTCTTATTTCTCACTTAGATTTTTCCTATTGATTCCTATGTTGTCAGATATTTGATGCTTTTAATATTTTTAAAAATAATTTATCCTATATATTTAGTTGTTTTTAATATGAATTTTAGTGCTACTAATGGAGCCTGATATTTCACTAGAAATGGAAGTAACCACATTTCTAAAACATAAATCCATTCTTTCCTATCACCAAATCTGCCTCTTTTTTGAGTCAATAATCTCACTTCTCAAAAATATAAGAGTCATTCTTTATACTTTCTTCTCATTTTTCACATCTCAGCAGCTCAACTTTCAAAATAAGTGTATTATAAAGTACTATTACCTCTCATCTCTCTCTCGCTCTCTTTTTTTAATATTCATCATCTAGATGTTTTTACCTGAAAGTCTGATCTGAGTAACATAGCCCATCATCTTCCTAGAGATACAATATCTGTTGCCCTAGTTTTTTGGACTCTCTTATGGACCTGGTAGAACTATGTTTCCAGCTGTCTGGTGCTTTAAGTGAGAATAAGAGGTGCCTGACCTCCTTCCTTCCTACCTCCGGAGGCAGATGGAGTCTTCTCAGGCCACAGGTTCTGGAAATTGGCTCAGACAATAGATGATAGAGCAGGATTGTTGAGAAATGGATAGGATTTCATTATAGACTGAGCGTTGGGTGTGAAGTAGAAGGAGGATTCAAGAATGGTACCAGGTTTTGGGTGCTGAGTGGATAGTGATATCACTTACTGAATGGGGGAGAATGAGGTGAGAAAAAGGTCTGGAGTGAGGTGGAGAGGTTTGTTCCAAACATCCTAGGGGACTTTCTAGTAAGCAGGAGGGTTTTTGAGTCAGAGCCCACGAGAGCAACTGTGTTGGAGATGTAAACATGGCAAGGTCGTGGGTGGGCGTGAGGGTACACGGGGAGTGTTGGCTAATGATCTTTCACATACATGACTAGTGTTTATTGAATGCTCATTACTTGGCAGCTCTGGTCAGGGTTCTAAAGGCTTTACATGGATTCCATCATTTACTCCTCACAGGACCTCTATCAAGTACAGAGTGATATTAAGACAGAATCATAAAAATAAAACAGTACTGAGCCTGACACAGGGCTTGAACCCACAAACCGTTGAGATCATGACCTGATCTCACTGAGATCACTGAGTAAGGAGGCAAAGCACTTAGCACATAAGGGTGACTTGATAACACAGTGTTATGTGTACATGAGAAATGAGGATGGGCGGGGCGTTATTGGACCCCAAGATGCCTCACTGTCCACAGCAGAGTTTGCAATTAGTGGTCCCTGAGACTTATCCCATTTGACCAGGAGGTTTTCTGGAAGTTGAAAACACTCTTAACCATCTGGCTGGACCACCAATATTAACCTGAATTTTCTGCTCAGAAGCATTTTCTAGGCTGAGTCACAGCTGGCTTTTTGCGGCTCGCGCATTCTTGAGTTCCCCACAGTCCCCACTATTCCCTACTGTTATACCTTCTGGCTTCAGGAATTTCTGTTATCTTCCTGGACTCTGCAAATTTGCAGCCTCATCTACTCCTTACTCTGATTAAAATGCTATTCAGGGCCTTCTAAACTCGGATCCTTGCATACATTCCAAACGTCCCTTTGTGTGCTCTTCTATCAGCCAAACTGGGTTAAGTGTTAATTCCCTCAGCATCTTCCGTATTCCTGAATTTGATGTCTTTGCCTGTGCCTTTTCTTCCATTAAATACTCTCTTCACTCCACACACTACTTACCCTTCAAGGAGCAGCTGAAGAAACCTTGCCCCATTCCTAAAATGAGGAACAAGGTCTCCTTCTCACTCCCCCAGATGTTGTTTGTGGCTACCTTTTAACTGAAGAGATGTTGTTTTTCTGGTATTCTTCCTGGTGGCTACCACGGTCAGTTTCTTCGCTGACCACGCCCCCTCCTCAGACCCCTGCACTGAAAGGGTCATATCCCATTACACTCTCCATGATCCCAACAGTACTGGGCATGAAGTGCTCTGCATTAAGAGACTTGGCTCAATAAAAGAGCAAAAGAACAGGGATAAAGGGAGGGAAGTGATACTTTTATAAAAAATCATCAGCGTTAACTGCTAAACAGTAGTTGGAAAGCAACTGATTCCAGATACGATTAGGTGAAACAGAACAGCCTCTTACGAGTACCTTCCAGGAAGTGTAAAGTACTTTCCTGGGTGGTAACAGATGTACAGCCTGTCATATGTAAAACATAGCTTGAAGTATTTTGGGGGGGGGGATTTATTTCTCTAGATAGTTTAGTTATTTATATTTAACGTCACTCTAAAAAATAAGTATAGCAGGACTTTTCCCCCTAAATATACTCTTTCCATGGGGCATTAACTGAAATGTAGCTACCACTTTTCTCATATGCCATAGCTTCCTGGGATACCTTGGTAATTGATCCCACTCATTTGTTACTTCATCACCCAGGATGGCGTCCTGTGGTTTGGAAGGTTTTGTTGTGAATATCTGTTCGCCCGTTATTTGTGACTATAGTGAGTTTAGCACGCTCATGTTCATGGAAGCATTATTCACAAGACCCAAAGGTGGAAACAGCCCAGATTTCCACTGAAGGATGAATGGATCAACAAAATGTTGTTCAGAACACAGTGGACTACAGTCCAGCCTCACAAAAGGAAGGAAAGCTCTTACGCATGTGACAACATGGATGAGTCTTGAGGATATTATTCTACGTGAAATAAGCCAGTCACAGAAGTACAAATACTGCACGATTCCTTTTACGTGAGGCACTGAGAGTCATCACATTCATAGAAACAGAAAGTAGAAGGGTGGTTATCAGGAAGTGGGGGCCGGGGTAATGGAGAGTTGTGTGATGGGCATAGAGTTTCCATTTCCCAAGATGAAAAGAGTTCTGGAGGTTGGTTGTATGATGAAATTCACAGACTTACCATTACTGAGGTCTACACTTAAAAACGGCCAGGAGGGTAAATTTTATGTTATGTATGTTTTGCCAAAATTAAACATTTGACATGCATATAAATATGTATGAATCAGTGAGTTTAGTCACAGGCTTAATTCATGGGAGATTTCACTGTGAACAGTTTTCTATTTAGAGGAACTCCTGCCATCAATTTGTCTTCACGGCAGTAAGAAAAAGATGTTTTTGTTGACGGAGAACGTTGAGCTCTGGTTCTGCCCTTCTAACTGGTCCTGTACCATTTGGAAAGTCCCTTCACCTGTTTGAGCTTCCGTGTACTCATATGTAGAGTGGGAATAATAATATGCCCCTGATGGGCTTGAGCATGAAAGGGGTAATGTATGCAAGGGCCAATGTGCGTGCCTAGAACACAGCGGGGACTCAAGATGTGGTGTCCTATTGAGTTCCCTTTCCACCTTCCCTGAGGGATTGGACGTTCTCCTTCAGTGTGAAACTTCAGGAGAATTTCCACAAACACACACTAAGCAGCTCCCACTTGCCAGGCACTCTTTTAGGAACTGGTGAGTGAGATGCTATGGCTCCTGCCCACGTCTCTCTTATAAACGAGTAGGGGAGAGAAGTAGATATTATATCACTGCATGAAAAATGCCCTGATGGGGAGACTTGCCCAAAGGAGGCTGTTAGAGCCCTTAGATGGCCATTGTCATTCCTCATTGTCCAACTTGGGGAGGGGTTGGGGGGGGGTGTCCGACAGCTAAAGGAGGAACAGGAATTGGGCCCCGGAGCAGGGCAGGTCCTCTGCAGCGGGAACAGCATGTGCCTGGGTCCAGAGCAAAGAGAGTGCATGGGGTGTCTGAAATGGGAGCCCGTTATCCTGAAATGGAAAGTCCAATGGGCAGAAGTAGAGAGGTTAGCCAAGTAGAGGGGCCAAACGCTGACTGGTTTTCTGCCAGGGACTGAGAAGGTTTGATAGGAGAGAGAGATCAGACTGATTGCATGAGGAAAGTGGTGGGTATGCAGCAAGACTGAGGGGGCCTGGGCCGGAGGTGATTTTACTAGCGCAGGCAGGAGCGAAAGGTCCTTGGTCTAGGATAGGGCCCTGGGGACAGGTGGCACGTGTCTGGGGGATACTGAGAAGGTAGAATTAACAAGATCCAGCAACTGACTGGATGAGTGGGTAAGGGAGTGGGGAGAATGGGAAGGAGCCACGTTGGGGAAGGGAATATGGCCCTGGGGTATGTGTGACTGGGAAGTGAAGAAAAGGTATTGAACACCTGAATGAGTTGTGTCCATTTGTTCTCCTTTGCCGCAGGATGTATCCACTCAGGAAGTCCTAGGAGGGGAGTTCTTTTGCTTTGCACTGCCCATCCTAGTCTATACCTGGTTATTCACGGGGTGCTTGAATCGGCACTTGCCCCCAGTTTTCTGGACAGGAGCGAGTCTCAGTGGCTTTCGCTGCTTTACTTTCATCGCCAGGGCCCCGTTTTTGGCGACGCCATTGGACAGACACCCGTTCTGAAGGACAGCAGCCATTTGTAAATACCAGATGCACATTTTGTCAAACAAGTGGGCTTGTGGTCACCTGCGCAGTAACTTGAGCACAGCTTCCCTATTCCCGATGAGGTGATTTTGTCCAGTTCCGGTTAAGTACTCATTTCCTTAAAGTCACATGTCTCTTCTAATAGAAACATTTGGAAATTCCCTTATAGTTTCCTTCCTAACAGTAGAGCCAGATCACTCCTTAGGTGTCCTTGTCATTTTCTCTTTTTATTCTCTGACACACTTTTGTTGTGGATGCTGTTTGCAAATGCTGTAAGTTTCTCTCCCTCACTTTCTCTCTTTGATGTGTTTAAAAAACTTTTCGGCATTTATTTTGGATCCCTTGCAAGATGTTTTTCAAATACTCTTCTGGCCTAGTTACTTATTTGTACCTTTGGGCTTTCTCATTCTCCCCAACTGAATGGTCTTTTGTTTTTTGGCGATACCTTCATCCTACATCCTAGGGTGGCCCTTTGACTTTGCCAGCATAGCCATGAGGGGTTTTATTTTAAGCACCTAGCCCCTTAGATCTGCAGCATATATTTTCCCTGGACTTTCAAAAAGGTATTTTTCAGAAGTCTTGTGTTTTCTTTTGGGAATTTTACCTTTTCAACTATATCTTTTATTTTTTAACCAGAATATTTGCATTTTATTATCATTTCTATTAGTAATTATGCAAGGGTTTCCAATGATTTTTTTATGACATTGCCTTTCTAGTTAGAATTGCCTTTAGTTATTTTGATCATGAAAAGTGCCTCAAAGTGCATAACATATGTATATGCCATTCCACAAAGCAATAATTTCAACACAGCTTTATTTCTTGTGGATTCAAGAACCAGTTATACGTGCAATCCAAATGCAGTGGGTCCACAGCTTTTTTAGAGGGGGAATTCACCATTGAGAACAGACACATTTAAGGAGTACACCGGTTTAATTTTTCAGTCTGCTCCATTTTGCATAATGTTTCCCTCTTAGCTTCATAGTATTTGCTAGAAGGTCTCTAGAACAATCCAAGACACTAGTGTCCCCCTTATACAAATTTGAAATATCTGTAGCAGTTGTGTCTTTGGACATAATTTCTGTGTACGCCATCCTTTATAAATGATGGTGCATCTGTCCTCTAGAAATACATTTTTTTAGCCTGATGGCACAATACTCCATTGATTTTTATTGATTAATCTCTTTCCACCCTGAATCAGATGTGTCACCACTATCAGGCTTGTCTCTTTCTTGCGCCTTTTCCATCAATCTGCTTAATTTTTTAGGCCTCTGGGATTTGTGGAGATGCAGTTACAGATTTCTACTGGTCAGTTCCCAGATAAAGAGTGTGAGAGAGACTTCGCTAGGAAACAGCAAATTTTTTAAAAGCCCAGAGCTGCCAGGGCAAGATGGCATAAAAGAGAAGCCTTTCTTTTTTACGTTTCTTTATTTTGAGAGAGACAGAGACAGCACAAGTGAGGGAGGGGCAGAGAGAGAATCCCAAGCAGGCTCCGTGCTGTCAGCCCAAAGCCCAGTGTGGGGCTTGAACTCACGAAACTGAGATCATGACCTGAGCTGAAACCAAGATCAGACACTTAAGCGACTGAGCCACCCAGGCGCCCCAAAGGGAAGCATTTTTTAGCAGGTGCTGCGAAGAGACTTGCGCAGTCCTGTGTTGGGCGGGGCTCTAATCAGTCCAAAGGGTGCACCCCTGACTCACCCACCCTGCCTCCTCCAGCCTCATTTTCCGTAGCCAACCCTCCTCTCCAACACGATGCTGTGTTGTGCTCTCTCTCGACAGTGTTTCCTCCTCAGTGACGGTCCGACGCTGGCTCTCCCCACTTTAAACCTGTATGGGGTGGACTTGGGGGGCCGGGAGGGGCTCTGCGCACGGGCACTTTTAGCACTGTGTGGCCTCAAAATGGCCTAGCTCCGTTTCCTGGCTTTATTCCTTGGATTAGTAGAGAGAGGACTCTAAGATTCTATTGAATCAAATCTTGGGCACTTCAACACGAACTGTTCCTTTTACCCTAGTCTGGGTTTAGTAAGGGCCTTCTTCTTGACACTGAAATTATTTTTTATCCCTTGTTATGTCTCTGTCCTGTAGTGAAAAATACAGCTCATCGTTCTTACTTAGAACAGACTAAACATTTTGCACTAGATTTGCCATATCTCCAGTGCTCTTACAAAAACCTCTGAACATGTATTTCTCCAGCTTTGTATACACCTCTGTGCTCCAATTAGTAAGTAATAACTGGTCATTTATTACGGGGAATTTAAATTTAAAACATTAAATCCCATGTTTGATTTAATTGGTAATAACGGGTAATAAAAACTGAGGGTTCTCAGTACTCCCTTACATGTGGTTTTGCAAAGATGGAAATGAGATCTTCTTTTTAATTCACACACACACACACGCTCACACAGACATACCACCCAATCCAAACTAAAACAAAAAACCTGGAGAAGAGGAGTCTCTAGGATAATAAGGGAATAATCGGGAACACCATGGAAGCAGATTATGCCAAAAAGCACTGGATAAAGTTGGGAGCGTGAGGGCCCAATAACGTTTGTGTCTTTAACTCTGATTGACAGTTACTTAAACTGACTAATGAACAGACCAGCCACATAAGGTGTGTTCAAATGATAAGGCAAAGCGAGGAAGGCTTCATGAGCCTCCCCGCCAGGTACACGTTATATTTGATGGGTACACAGTGGCTCAGCCGGGAGGGGGGATTGCCGGCTCCCTGATGAAGTTGGGCTGCGAAGGTGAGAGGGTCAGTGTCCTCCTAGATCATAGGCTAAGAAGCCTCTCCTGCCCTGGAGATGCTCACAATCTAATGGCACAGGAAGTTGTGCGACTTCTCGCAGAGACGTCCAGAGTGGAGAATAAGGGGAAAACTGTACGTTTGAGGCCAAGTTGGAGAAGGCGTCCCAGAAGATCACCTTCACGGAGGCCTCCAGGGTGAATGTGAGTGTTAGGGACCCCAGCAGACAGAGCAGTCTGCGTGGGCACACGGAGGCGGGGTGGGAGTGGCGAGGATGCAGATAACGGGCGTGGGCGGGCGGACGTGGTGATGGGTGATGAGGGCGGAGAGACGCTGCGACAGCTGTGGCTGCAGGAAGCCCCACGGAGCGGGACGGCTTGAGCACAGAGGGTCACGGTCAGGTTTACAGCGAAGTCCCGTCGTCCCCGCGTGAAAACCAAATGCACTTGCAGACAGCGGTGACTGGTGGCTGCCTTTGGAGAAAGGAAGGACACGCACACACGGCTGGTTTTCACCGCCAGCGGGATGAGGTTTTCACCTCAAGGCTCCAGCATTGGCAGCAGGGAGCTGCAAGGCCGCGGCGGTGAGGGCTCCAGGGCGCACAGCTACTGCTCTGGGGCCTTTTGGCGCCTCGGTTCAGAAACTGAATCAAATTTCTGCGTTCAAATACGGACTCTACTTTCACTAACCGTGACCTCTGTTACCATATCTTTAAAATGAGAGGGGCGCCTGGGTGGCTGATTTGGCTAAGCATCTGACTCTTAGTTTCGCTTCAGGTCTTGGTCTCACGGTTTGTGAGTTTGAGCCCCACGTCCGGCTCTATGCGGACAGCACAGAGCCTGCTTGGGGTTTTCTCCCTCTTTCTCTCTCTGTCCCTCCCCCACTCATGCTGTCCCTCTCTCTAAATAAGTAAATAAACTTAAAACTAAATACATAAAATGAGAATAATAATAGTGCCTAAATGTAGGGTAGTTTTGAGATTCAGTGACACCTTTTCTGGAAAGTGTTTGTCACATCTCATATCAAACTATAAATGCCTAGTATATTAAATATTATTATTAATTGGCCAATATAAGGAAGAATGCATCAACGAAAAATACGGATGGCATATCTTTCGAGAAAGTAAAAAGAACACTGAAGATTTTTCAGATCTGAGAATGAAGAAAGGGACGCATCAGTGGGGACAGGAAGTGATTCTATGTTATTAAACTGGAGGGGCCTTCTTTTCTCTTGTGTCTGAATGAACAGTTGAACATAACAGGAGGTATGTTTTCTCTGGAAAATTCCTGAGTTTCAAAACACTTCTACAGAACCAGTGCAGGGAGAGAAAGAAGTTCATTTGTAGCAGATCTTGTAAGGGAGGCAAAAGTCTTACAGTTACCTCAGTCCTGCCCATTTCCTGTTTAGGGTTTGAACCAATGCGGAGTGGGGAGGGGGCTGAGAACAAAAGTAGATGAAGGTAAGGGAGGAGTTCATGCTCCTCAAAGAAATGAATGGAGTCTTTTTCAAAAGAACTTAATTTTCTAAATCCTCGCATAGTGTCTGGAACCCATTGACTTCTCACTGGTACTTACCTATCAGTCATGATAAACAATTCTTTTTGTTCGACTTAATAACCCTGCCCTGAATTGTTCAGTAAAATAAGACAAAAATATGCTTTGTCGACTGCCATTTATTTCACACAGAGATAATATGCTTTTGTCTCTTCGGCGTTTATTCTTAAAACTGAGATACTCTTCTTGCCTTCCGTTCTTTCAAGCAGTGGAGTCATTAGCTTTCTTTTGCTACCAGACATTGTGTGAAGGGTTTTATCTACCTTCCAGACGATCCTTTAAATATTGTGCTAAAAATGAAATGTTTTGTCTGATGTGATAAAATTCCCTGGCTCAAGGCTTCTTTTGCAGTATTTTGGATATTCTTTGTTGCCATATGAAAGGTCAGTTTTGTCTCCTGTGTCTGAAAAGAACCCCCAACAGCTCCTCTGGAATGTTTGAATTGCTCAGGTTTCGGCCACAATCTTCCTCACCTTGAGCATAATGGACACAGAGAGGCCTCGGCCGCTTCTTGGTCATCCAAGAGAACCGATGCGGCAGATGAGCTGAGACGGCATCCAACATTCATTCAAGGCGGTGGTTGAAGCCTCTCCCGCCAAAACATTTACCAGTGAAAGTTTTAACCTTTCTCTGTTTGACATTTTCTCTCGCTGTTGCTCTTTTCTCTGGTTTTGGATCCTCCGGCAGCAACATGACTTCTCAAAGGCACCTTCATTTTTCAGTTTCTAGACTCTGGGCAGACTTTCTGTTCCCTCCTGCCTACCCCCTCCCCCACCCCCCAATTGCTTGCGTGTCCATGCAGAGGACAGCAGACAGCGTCCAGTGCCCCAAACATCCAATCTACAAAACTGAGCATAAGCCAATGGGCTGACGTTCCAGGCCTTCCACTCCGCATTTCTATCTCCAGGGAGCTCCCTGCTCCCATCGGGGGCCCTCAGGTTACTAGATGGTTGTGCTTGTCCGTGGCTTTGCTCCAAGTCCAGGTGAGACCTGGATTCTCTTTCTGGACATAGCTCTTCATGCCGTGTCCTCTCTCAGAGCCCACAGCACCATGTACGTTGTAATGATCCGCCCCATCCATGGCTTCCTGGCTACTTCCTGAGCTCTGGGAGGAGAGGGACATGTCTGTCTTTTCCAGTCCCTCTCATAGACGAGACCCTTACTGTTTTTATGTGGAATTAGTGATCAGAGTAAGTGATTTTTTTGGTAAGTTCTTCAGGGCAGGGATAGGTCTTTTTATTTATTCTTTTTATTTCTTGAGAAAGAAAGAGAGAGGGAGAGAGGAAGCAAAGGAGGGGTAGAGGGAGAGAGAGAATCTCAAGCAGGCTCTGCGCCCAGCCCAGCTGATGCGGGGCTTGATCACGTGACCCTTGGATCATGACCTGAGCTGTGACCTGACATCAAGAGTCAGATGCTTAACCGACTGAGCCACCCAGGCGCCCCAGGGCAGGCATAGGTCTTGCTCCCATTTATATCCCATAAATATTGCTTCACAAACCTTTTTACAATAGACACGTAAGTGTTGGTTTGCTTAATTAACTCACCTCAGTGTTAACAACTGCCTTGGAAAGTTGTTTATGCATTATTGTTAAGTTGAAAAAAAGCAGTTTGTGAAAGAGACCAATACCCCCTAAGAAGAAAAATGCCATTATGGTATGACTGAGTAGATAGAATTTAAAATATATACTGTGATTATTTTGAAGGTTGCAATTATGAGTCATTTTAATTTTTTTCCTTTGGCTTACCTGAATTTTCTACATTTTCCACACTGGAAAAAAAAACAGTCTGCAAATATTCAGTAATGTTTGGGACTTTCTTGGGGTGCCCTTCCTTCCCTGTGTGTGGTTTGGTCTGGTTCAATGTAGACCCCATCTAATGATGCCTGGGACAGTCAGGCTGAGTGAGGGGTTGACTCACTCTCAAGGTTTGAATGCAGGGACTCCTGGCAGTGATGACATTCATTTTCTTCTTTTCAGAGTGAATCCAAACTACCCATATTTTCCCTTGCCAAACTTTCCCCCTGTTATCTCAAAGCATAGAAATCAATGGATTGATTGAGTGGAGCCCAAGTCTGATCCTTTTCAGTAACATTTCCCCCCCAACAAGTTGAATGAGGAATCAAAGCTATGTTTGTACACAAAACCCAGAGCATACTGGTATTCTGGATGATGAGAGATGAAAGTGACCGTTTGGGAAAGGGAACTCAAAACTACCAAGACAAATTGGGCGAGAAAACATGTAAATCCTTCTGCTATACTTTTTAAAGATCAGGAGCCGTATGATAGGTGTATCTTAGGAGTGGGACTATGAATGAAGAGAAAAATACAGGTAAAAAAATGGGAATAAAGTGAGGGGGCGGGGTGTCTAACTTAGTCCGAGAAGGAGAAGTTCTCTGGAAAATCTTAGGAGAAGAATCCACACCTGACTCCGAAGGTCAGGGCGGTGGGCAGCATAGATGAAAGGTGGGCTGATGCTGAGAGAGAGGGTGGAGGGAAGAGAGAGAAACCCAGCCTAGAGCTCAGAGGCGAGTCTGAGAGTGCCCTGAGAGGAAGCTCAGGGGTGAGGTGAGCGGTGCACCAAAGTGGAAGCGTGCTGAAATTGAGAAGTTTGAGTTTTATCATGAGGGACTCGGGGGTCCATTCAAGAATTTTCAGCTGGGGACTTATAAGGCCAGATATATGTTTTACAGGCTGCTCTGGCTTTATGATAGGACTGAATAGAAGTGAGGTGGGCATGCGTGGGGAGAACTGTTACCAGGCTGTTGCTTCAACCCAGGGGAGAGGTGACGTAAGAACTTGCAGGAGATGAGTGCGGAGAAGGGGGCAGATGTGAGGCCGTCCGGGGGAAAGGGCCACAGAACCTGGAGGTGAGCTGGATGAGGGGTGGGGGCGGCGGGAGAAGTGAAGCCTGGCATCTGGTTGCCATGGGAGAGCATGTGGGGTTGGGTTTAGCAGACAGACGTCTTCAGAAGGATTCCACCTTGCAAAGGTTCAGCATTTACATGCAGAGTGATACTGTTATATTTCAGCATCTCTTCAAGCCAAATTGATGAGGATGTAGTGAATGCTCATTGGGTGGGCTATTGAGTAGAAAAATCTTCTCTGGTATTAAAAGTATGGTTCATGCCCTTGGGTAGGTTTAATCTTCAGCTGATGAACTCTACTCATTATAGAAGATGAAGCGAGGTCTCAGTAGAAAATATTATTTTGTGGTTTGATTCTTATCTAAAAATCAAGAAAATACACTCTAGTGTTACTCTATGAATGAAATATCATTGTTTCTAGTTGAGATGATAAATGTTTTGAGTTACAGGTTTCTGGGAAACATTTTATTTCATAGAGATTACTCTGACAGCCTATTTTTTTGCCTTTTATTTTTAATTTTTAAAGAAGAAAGATTTCAGTTTCAGAGTTGAAATAATACTTGAGGAAAGGGGAAGTGGCAATGGGTGAATGGTCAATGTCTTGTTAAATTTTTCTCTAGAGCTAAAGTATTCTTAAATTCTTTATTTATTTTATCAAATTTTTAAATGTTTTATTTTTGAGAGAGAGAGAGAGAATGAGTGGGGGAGGAGCAGAGAGAGGGGAGACACATGATCTGAAGCAGGTTCCAGGCTCTGAGCTGTCAGCACAGAGCCTGATGTGGGGCTTGAACCCACAAACCATTGAGATCATGACCGGAGCTGAAGTCAATGCTTAACCCAGTGAGCCATCCAGGTACCCCTTATTTATTTATTTTTGAAAGAGAGTGTGTGTACATGCAAAGGGGAGGGGCAGAGAGAGAGGGAGGCTGAGAATCCCAAGTGGACTCAGCACTGTCAGCACAGAGCCCAACACAGGGCTCAAACTTATGAACCGTGAGATCACGACCTGAGCCAAAATCAAGAGTCAGATACTCAACGGACTGACCCACCCAGGTGCCCCTAGAGTATTATTAGATTCCATTTAAAATTGGTTTTGTTTTATCTTATATGACTTTATAAGTAACTATGTACTAAATTAATGTTTTCCTGAAATATGCAGTGAGGTCTTTGGTTTTATTTGTGATGAGTCATAAGCAACTCCCCAATTACCGTTTTGATGGTTCTCCGTGGTTGTTCAAACCCCCAGTGATTTATTTATATGCATCACTTAGATGCCTCATTTAAGCTTGTGAGTAAATTATTTTTGCTGTTGAATACAATGCAATCTATTGACAGGCAGAAAAGATGCTTTATTTTCCTACTCTCCACAATATACCTCTGAATTGAAATAGTTTAAGTGTGATAAACCTCCCCTTGATTGAAGCACATTAGGATATATTAGTAATCGCCACTACTGCCTCTGACACATCCTGTGATTAGACCCAGATCCCCAAATTTTATGGCTTTTTGTTTTGTTTTGCTTTTAAGAGGCAAAGCCATAAATGTGATAAATGTAATTCCAAGATAATGGAGTTAGGAAGCCATTACTGAAGGCAATTTTAGAGGAAAATGGAGAGTGTAAAATGATGACTTTAAAATATTTAAAATTATGGAGGTGGAAATTAAATTGCAGACTTTGGAGAGGAGTATGTGCCGTGCAGGGGAAATGGAAGTCATCCCTAATTTAGAGAAAGAATTTACAGCAAGATGAAAAGCCAGAGAGAATGGCAACTGTGAAGTTTAAATATTTTAAAAGTAACCATTTCAATTAGTCTCTGCATTTATAAAACGGCATGCAACAATGGGGCATACAAATTCATAAGAGGCTTATTTATCTAAGCTCTTTCTGACCTTGCTCCAAACTGTGTATTTGAGAACTAAGTATAATCTGAAAGAGAATTTTGTTTCTTTTTTCTATTTCATCTCTGCTGTCAGTGTTTACATGCTTAATGTTGTCCTCAGATGAATTCTGGCCAATGGAGATCTCTAGCCCAATAGAGAGCACCTGAGGGTCTTTGGCCAGTGACATTAACATTGGACTCATTTGTTAGATCAAAATATATCATCAAAGCTCTTTGGCCCTTTCCTGAGATGCCTATACATTTCTGTATATTTATACTTACTCTACTACTAATAAATTAAAGCAAGTAGCAGTGATTCTAAATCCTATTAGATCCCATTTTCTCTTTCATAATAAGTACTTTATAAATCTTTAATTTGAAATCATATTCATAGCTGAGGAAAACTACCTACCCAGACAATTTCAAAAAATAAATATAATGCTCTAAGTGTAATTTAAAGGAGAAATAGCAAGAAAGCGATTTACAATAAGGTAGTCTGCATTTTAATTTATAAATGTTGAAGCGCTATTATGTGAGAGGACAAAATGAAGTGGTTAAATGTGTTCACCTCCATTTAGCGTCACCAGGAAGCATGAGTACACATCCCTTGAAGACTTGGTCACCCTGAGTAGCACTGTCAACACTGATGCTATATTCAAAATGAACAACTACTAGTAAGGTTCTAATACTTCAAAGTGAAATCTTCCCTTGACTTAAACGGAACAAGAATAGAATTCCTAAAAAGGTCAGGGTAAGCTAAAATAGTTCAGAAATATTTTGTGTACATTTTCTTATACCAATCTACCTTCGGGTGAGGCAGAACCTCTTAAATTATTCATTATAATTCTTTTGAGGATAATTAGGTTTTGGCCCAGGACTCAAAAAACATTGTCTTAAATATAGGAGGGCCTCAGTTGATAGTTATTTGTGTATCAGTTTCTTCAGAGCGTGAGCATTTCTATTGTACTGAGAGTAGCAGAGTGAGAGCTGGATGCGTCTGCAATGGCCTTGGGTGTCATTCTCTATTAGAAGAAGGGCCAAAAGTTGGATCTGTCTTGCCCTTCCTTCTTTTTCCAATTTCTTTCAGTAGAAATGCTTTTCTAAAAGAACAATCTACAGGAGCTGGCACAGACACTGAAATCTGAAGCTCTTCGGTGAGAAAATCGGAGACGGAAAGAGCTCCTTGCCCGGAATTGCCAACCACAGGTTCAAATCAAAATTAGAAAAGAAATATTTCGCCCTGGGTCCATGAACACCAATATATTGATGGAGGGTGTACATTGTGAGCTTCATTTCTTGTAGTAATAATGAACTTGAATTAAGCTCCTCTGGTTCTCCCTGTCATTGACAATGGCATTAATGTGAGGTGGTTGAGTAGAAGCAAAGAAGAGTTCATCAGACTCCCCGGGGTCGGCTGGGAACCCAGTGGCTCTCAAGGCTTATTAGCAGGTGCGCACCAGCCACACTAAGAGCCACATAGCATGTGTTGGGTGGAATATCGTAGGAAGACAGAATTTCAGAACCAGCGGACTCTCGCCTCCTGCCCTGATATTTACAAATCAAACTCTCAGACAGTATTATAAATAATGGACAGTTTTGATTGTTGTTCTGAAATAATGCTAAGAAAGTATAAATCACAGTGAGGCTGCCTTCCCAGTTTCGGAAGTGTATCAAATAGCAGTGATGTGTTTCCCCCAACTCACTTTGTTTCCAAAACTTCATTAAGAGCAATGGGAATTCATAGAGAAGGTACACGGTGCCAGTTTCTTCTTCCCGCACTTTGATAAGAGACCTCTTCTCTCTTCCCCTTCTCTTCCTATGCATCACCTGCTGGCTCTCTTAGCCTGTCTGAGATTTCTTTCCTCTCCCTTGGGCCAGTCCCTTATGTGACGACATGTAGGCTGAGCATTTGACTAGGACACCTGAGCGCTGGGAGAAGCGCTCCCTGCTCACCGCACCTCCCCCTGCCCGTGGGATCTGTGCTAGCAAAGGCACCAGGACCCTGTCTTTCTCAACTGCTGGTGGCACTTATCCCACGCTCGAAACCGAAAGGTGAATGACAGATCACGCGTGGTAAGAGCTGGATACGGGTTTACCAATTTTGCTCTAAGCTGTTCCATATTTTTAAAAAATATTTACACTATAATGCATAAACATAAATTAATGAGATTCTTCGTTAATTGGTTTCTAAAGTTTTCTACTTCAGAAGATTAAAAGCTTGTTTCCTTTCTCGTTCTGGCCAAGCCAGTCCTTTTCCTATTTTGAGAAATGAGAAATTTAACATGGCAAAGTAATCTGATCTGTGACCCGTGACAATAATAAATCCTTTAAGCATATTTATCTCCTCAATTAAGGACTTGTTTTGTTTTCAAAGCTCTGCCAGTCTAGTCTCTAAAATGGTCCAAGTTCCTTTTTCTTTCTGCAATATCCTTGATATTGTCCAGGTCTCTCTTTTTCCCCAGGGGGGCTTGGGTGGAGGGCCAGCTCTCCATCACAGGGTGAGGGCAGCCGGCTGGGTCCAGAACAGAGGACGATGCCCTGGGGCTGTTCTTCAGGGAGAGGCCCCAGGAACACGTAGGGCAGTCTCCTGGGACAAGGTCTAGACAGTCTGCAGCCGCGGGAGGAACAACCCAGGCTGGGTGCTGGAGCTGCGCCATCGGGTTGCTGCGACCTGGAGCTTGGCAGACGTTGACGGGGCTCCGGATTCCTTGCCGCAAGTGCCCACCGCTGCCCCGGGGGGCCCAGATACAAGGTGCCCCACCGATGACTCCGAGGGGCGGGGTGTTCACGGGGAGGGGGATTGGGCTATGCTTACTAGGTGGCTTGTGGCCTGAACCAGACTCCTTGACTACGAGTCTGGGACGACGGGCTCCCAGGATCCCGGGCAGCGGGGTGTTTCTCTCCCAGAGCTCCCTGCCCCCACAGCGCCCCTGCATCCGGCTCATGGCAGAGGCCACAGCCGCTGTGTCTGGGCATGACTCAGGTGTTCTCTGACCCACCCCGGATGCTGGGCGACTGCAAGTTCATCCCCTCCCTGCCCCGCCCCGCCGTCAGGTCACACCTGTGCTCCCCACACACTGGAAGCCACCCAGCGCACCTTATGGGCACCAACTGCATCCTGCCGTCTTCCTGAGAAAATCCACACTGCGCGCGCGCGCATACACACACACACACACACACACACACACACACACAGCATTTGGAAAGGTCCTGGGGTGGAAGCAGGGAAGGTGGCCTAGCACACACACACACACACACACACACACACACACACACACTGCATTTGGAAAGGTCCTGGGGTGGAAGCAGGGAAGGTGGCCTAGCAGACCCAGGTAAGACGTTGCCCTTGGACACTGGGCCAGCTACGATGCCACACCCCGGAGGCAGCAGTGCCACCAGCCGCGTGCTAGTGCTAAAGGTCTGTGCCCATCAGAGGTGAGTGTCACTGAGGTCTGGGAGTATCCTATTCCAGTTATAAGAAACCAGTGAATTTACCTGTTAAAAAATCATTGTTTTCTGGGATTGATCTGTATTCATTTCCTCTGACTTAGGAAGAGCACACATTGGGGGCATCTGGGTGGCTCAGTTGGTAGAACGTCCAACTTCAGCTCAGGTCATGATCTCATAGCCTGTGAGTTGGAGCCCCGCGTCGTACTCTGTGCTGACAGCTCAGAGCCTGGAGGCTGCTTCGGATTCTGTGTTTCCCTCTCTGACCCTCCCCCACTCGTGTCCTGTCTCTTAAAAATAAATAAACATTAAAAAAAATTTTTTAAAGTACACATTGAATGCTGAATGAATACATTATTATCTCCTATTGCCATACCTATTTTTTATTTGTATATCCCAAATTTTCTTTTTTTTACTTAAAAAATGTTTATTTTGAGAGAGAGAGAGAGAGACAGTGGTGTGAACAGGGGAGGGGCAAGAGAGAGGAGGGGAGAGAATCCCAAGCAGGCTCCGCACTGTCACCGCAGAGTGTGATGTGAGGTTTGAACTAACAAACTGTGAGATCATGATCTGAATCAAAATCAAGAGTTGGACGCTCAACCGACTGAGCCACACAGGCACAGCCCCCACAAGTGCCTTTTAAATCCCAGTAAATTGCGGTGCCTGAGTGGCCCAATCAGTTAAGCATCCAACTTCAGCTCAGGTCATGATCTCATGGTTCATGGGTTCGAGCCCCGCATCCAGCTCTGTGCTGACAGCCTGGACCCTGGAGCCTGCTTTGGATTCTGTGTTTTTAAAAAGTCCCAGTAGATTGACATGGGCACTGTGTGTTTCCCTCATTCTACCAGCTCTTGGCAGCCCTGCTCTGGATGGCTTGCTTTTGTGGTAGATCCCACAATTATAGCTGTCTCTGTCAACAACCGTGTGCATGCTGGCTCTTCCATATTGTCACAGTTTGCACTTTAACTTCATCATAGTTTGAACTAAGTAATTTTAGCCTCTCCTACCTTAGACGTTGGGAGAAATACTGTTGCTCTTGCTATGGTGTGAAGAGCACCAGGGCCCTTTGGAGAGAAAGTATTAACACCATATATACTGCCGTGCCGGCTGGGGCTCAGGGCTTGTGCCCTAGGAGCTGGTCCTTGTGGGTGCTTGTGTTTGGCAAATGTGGGAAAAAAAGACCCAAACTCATGTAGGATCTGGACTGGAAAGCATGACTTAAGTCTCCTGGAATCATCCACTGAACTTACAATATGGTGTCATCTTCAGAGATGAGTTCTCATGCATTTCTCCCACGATATTTATTGAGCAACGTAAGGCACCTGGCATTGTGCTGAGATCAGACGCATTGAAGACATGCCAACTTCAAGGCATCAAGAGCTTCCCAGGGCAGGGAGAAAAGACAGCAAATAAAAGACAACACAGTAGAAGGTGTAGAAGTAAAACAGATGATGGAGTGGTTAGCCTGCCTTAGGTTGAGCCAGAAAATATTTCCTCTAAGGAGGTGGTGTCACAGTTGAGTTTTATGGGATGAGTCGTGATTTTCCTGGGCCGAAGTGAGAAGAGTATATTAGGCAATCCAGAAGAAGAGATGGCCAATGTAAGATCATTAGTGTGGATACTGTTCTTGGGGACACGAGAGTATATAGTAGATTCTAGTAGGAGAGGAGACTGGGGGCAAAGGCAAGGGTAAAATCATAAAGGATTTAACTGAAGAATTTGGACTTTGTCCTATAGTAGCAATGGGAAACCTCTGCTGAGACACGGCCTGATCAGATTTGAATTGTAGCTACAGAGTTTTGGATGCGGTGTGCATTGATGGGAAAAAGGAAAAGAATCAGATGTAGGCAGCTATTTTAATGGCCCAGATGAAGAACTACAGGGAAATATTTAGTGAGTAAGTCTTGTGTTTACATTCTATTTGGTTTCAAAGTCATTGTGTTGTGCAGATTTCTCTGCTACCATGAGGAACCCCCTACAGATGAAAGGAATGAATCAGCAAGTATTTGTTGATCAACTATGTGCAAGATATAAGGTGTTTCCAGAGATTAAAATAAGTGCAGTTCGGGGCGCCTGGGTGGCTTAGTCGGTTAAGCGTCCGACTTTCGCTTGGGTCATGATCTTGCGGTTCGTGGGTTCGGGCCCCGCGTCGGGCTCTGTGCTGACTGCCAGCTCAGAGCCTGGAGCCTGTTTCAGTCTGTGACTCCCTCCCTCTCTGACCCTCCCCTGCTCACGCTGTCTCTCTCGCTCTCCTAGAAATAAATTAAAAAAAAAAAATAAGTGCAGTTCACGACATGGGACAATTGCCTGTGAACTTTTGGAACATGGTGGAGTAACCAGCTACAAATGAATATTTTAAACATTATTTCTGCCTCTAAGAGCTGGGGATAATTGAGAGAAGAGAGATAGAAAAGACGGCCGTTCACATTTTGCGAGCGTAGTGATTTGTTATGCACAGTTAGGCATGGGAAAGAGTAAGAGCTGTGGGACTCGGTGGCCTAGGCTGCCGTGGGCAGGGGGGGCAGATGCTGTGGGACAAGGCAGGCCAGCCGGGCCTTGAAAGAAAGATGGAGTTGAGAGAGAGCACTGTTACCACAGATGTTCTGGACACCACCTCCAGGTGCTCTGGGGTAAGTTCAAATTCTAGGTTCCAAGTAACACTGGCAAAGTTCCAGAACTGTCTGCTTTAGGTTGCATTTCTCAGAAGGAGTCCCGGAGAGTAGGGTAAATGTGAGAGGGATCTGTTGGGAGGTGTTCCCAGGAAAGGCCATTAGGGGAGCCAGCGCTGAATGGAAAGGAGAGCAGGCAGAGTGCGGGATGGTAACTTGAGCCCATCGGGCAGAGGCCCTGAAGACCCCCGCTCCTGTCAGTCACTGGGCAAGGGTCCCTCGGGGTGCGTAGATCCCAGGCAGAGCAGCTTCCCTGAGCATAGCATCGGGTGATGGCCCTTCAGGAAGAAACACAGGTGTGTCCCCAAAGCAGCAGGGTCCCAGGGGGTGTGCACGGAGCCCTGAAGGCATTTGCTCAGTGTCAGTGCAAAGCAGCCCGCCTTTTCAAGCTCCCAGAGTTCCCTCCATCGCGGGGCTGTTTGGGGCATATTGCTCAGATGGGCCCAAGCAAAGGATCTCATCTTTCTGTTCTCCCCATTCATCATTTGCCTTCATCCCTTAACAGAGGCACAAAAACACAAGGATTGCCTGAGAGGATAAGCTCCTCCCCCCCAAGAAATCCTAGCTTTTCTTAACCATGGCCAGAACAGCACGACATATTTTATTAAGTAAAATCGGGCTTCTACTCAGATTTTCAAAAGAGGACTGGAAGAGTGAATTTTGAGCTCACTTTCTTGGAATGCCGTCACTATTGAGATTTCTGAAATGCTGAGACCTGGGTACACACATCTGCCTTTCCTTATACTGAATGTCCTCTGTCTCACAGGTCATGTCTATCTGCAGAACAGAAAGAAATTGCTTTCCGGTTTTGGAGAGTAATTTTAATTGGTTAGGAATCAGTGGTAAAAATTATGAAACCCAGTTTTCTGAACAGTATGTTTAAAACCTTGGCTTTGCAATTCAGTTAATTTTATTACATCTTTCTATGGAGGTTGAAGCAGGTAGGTTTTCATGTCTGTGTTCCTGTAACGTGTCTATGGTGCGTGGTGGGCACTTCTCCCATTTTTAGCGTTGTTAGCGTTGTATCAGTCGCTTCTTAGTCATTTTTCGTATGTCGTTTATCAGAAATCCTGCTTACCTGTTCTCCACAAAACCAACTGGAAATGTAAACGAAATGTAATGAGGGAGATAGTATAGGAAATAGTGACATGATCAGAAAATGTAGAAAGAAGGAAGCCAAACGTGGAGTAGATGCTTTAAATGCACACAGCTTATTTAGCTAATAGAGTATCTTGTGTTTGGTGTTCTCTGCAGATTTTCTTTGGGCAAATAACTGCATTTGGTTGAGACCCTTTGACCAACCTTGCTGAGCCCAGAGTCAGCCGACATTGTGGCTTTTAGTTGGCTGGGAAACAAGCTCACACCTTTCCATCCCAGAGTTTCTGTAGACATGGGGCTCTGTCCGTACAATGACCGGTCATGTGTCTCTTCACCAACTCAGACCTGTGCCTTCTTTGCTTTACATCAGTACAATCTTTGTTGAAGCAGTGAACGCATGAGTGAGTGAGTGAATGAGTGGATTCGTGAATGGCACAAAAGGTAGCTCCCCCCCGCGCCCCCGCCCCTGCACCCCACAGTGGCCTGGGACAGGGCTGGCTCCCTGCTCTTCTCAGTCTCCTCTGCCGCAGCCGGTCTGTTCCTGGCCGCTCGCCTGTGGGAACCTGCTTCCTTTGCTTCCACTTGGAAAGCAATCTAATGGACAATTTCACACTAACGTGTCAGTGCCTGCCAGGAGCCGAGGTTGTTATGTGCATTTTAACAAGGACAAGTAAAGAAATTGATTTCTAATTATAGGACTTAAGGCATCATAAAATAAGATATTTAGGAGCAAGGGCTTTCAGGGAGCCTATTTTGCCTCTGTGAAATCCTGCCCAGCTGCAGGTAGGAGGGAAAACTCTTATCAGGCGTAGCGCTTCATAGGGACAGGGACGGGGTGGCCGCTGTGGTTTAGGGACAGCTCCCTGAGCCGCCTCCCTGGGAGGGCCTCCCTGCTCTGCCTCCCTGCCGCTGGACGACTTATCTCGGGGCCCTCGGTGTGGGGACTGTGTCAGCACATGTGACTCCTTTAATGCTGGCACCTAGTAAAGTCTCATTTGAGGTATATTTTTTTGCCATTAAAATATGTTGAAGGGGCACCTGGGTGGCTCAGTTGGTTAAGCATCCGATGCTTGGTTTCGGCTCAGGTTGTGATCTCACAATTAGTGCATTCGAGCCTCCCATCCGGCGCTGCGCTGACATTGCGGAGCCTGCTTGGGATTCTCTGACCCCCCCACTCCCGCCATTACTCTGTAATCTCTCTCAAAACAAACAAACAAACAAACAAACAAACACATTTAAAACAATATGTTGAATATGTTTCAAGTATCTGAAACAAAATGCTTAATGGAGTCGTGACAATTCACTAACACAATCTATTCTCTATCGAGCAGGGATGATTAGGTTGATGTTAATCTTTTGATTCTTTTCCTGCAAAACTCTGCCATGCAGAAAGTCTTACATGAAATTTCTAAGTCAGTGAGGTCACCCGCTAACCTTTCAGCAGAAAACAAGCCACTGGTCCTGGGCCGAACTGTCATCTTCTGGTTTTACAAGACCTCCGAACTATGCTATTTAAAATTCTTATAAACCCATGAGTCATTTAGTTTTCTGGTTGGGAGGAAGCGCGGAGATGCTCAGAAGTAAGAATTTTTCGTGTACTTCAACAAACCTTATGGTGTGACTGTAAAAAGCATAGTTCTCATGGTGTCATGGCAGAGAGATTGAAATTTACTTTGTAACGATTAAAACATGTGAGCAAAGGGGCGCCTGGGTGGCTCAGTCGGTTACGCGTCCGACTTCGGCTCAGGTCATGATCTCGCGGTTCGTGAGTTCGAGCCCCACGTCGGCTCTGTGCTGACAGCCAGCTCAGAGCCTGGAGCTGCTTCAGATTCTGTGTCTCCCTCTCTCTCTGACCCTCCCCTGCTCATGCTGTCTCTCTCTCTCTCTCAGAAATAAATAAAACATTAAAAAAAAAAAAAAACATGTGAGCAAAATTTACATATGAGGGTCCATGGTGAGCCCTTAGACAGACATTGTCAAGCTTAGGGTTGGTGTGGAGAAGCTGCATGAAGCCACTGGGGTGACAGCAGGGGGCCGGGTGTGAAGGGTGGAAATCCTTTGGCCTCAGCAGGTGCTGTGAATCCCAAGGGGATTTGAATCACAAAATCTATCCAGGCTGGAGTTCCAAGTGTTTCTTTGGTGCTCAGACAGGAGCCTCACCTCCAAGCTTCACCTTGGACGCCCTGCAAACCTTCCCTCAACATGTATCTTCTGGGCTTGGATCTCTGATTGGCTGCCCAGGATATGTCTGCCCCATTCTAGTTCCTTCTTTCGTTGAAACAATTAGCCTTGCGTGGCCTGACTCCAGGACAGGTTTGTCAGGCTATGTGTTCATCTCCCAGCGCAGCTCTCATTCTTCATCCGTGCTTTTCAGCCCAGCAGTCTCTCAGCTTGTTTCTGCCTCGTTCACTTCCTCTACCTTTTGTCTGCACTTTAAATGAAGCACAGGAAACGGCAACAGCGCGGAGCGGGTCGCCGACGCGCCTCGCGGGGCGGCCGCGCTGCTTCCGCGGCCCTGGGAAGACCCGGATGATGGTACCGGAAATGCCGGCCTGCCGGGTCCTTCCGCCGCCGCCCAGCCCGCGTGGCTCCGGGGCCTATGGGGACGGGAGACGGCAGCCTCGTTACGGAGCAGGAAGCCTGAGCCCGGCGCCGCGGGGTGGCCCTCGTGAGGCCGCCTCCCTGCTCCCCGCGGGGGGCCTTGGTGTGTGGACGCCGCCCCGGTCTGCGCCTCCATCTTCATAGGAGGGCCCAGTCCGTCTGTTCACCAGGCCCCTTGTCACGTGGGAGGAGGGCCGCCCCGCTGCCGCCGTGTGACCTGCTCTTAACCAGTCACCTCTGCGGTGACCCTGTTCCCAAGTAAGCTCACATGCTGAGGGGCTGGGGTCAGGATGGCGATCTGCGAATTTTGGGGGTGAGGTGGGACACAATTCAACCCGTTGCCCCCCCCCCCCCGAACATCAGCTGGGAGCACTCTAGCGATTAGAGAAACGCCGACCCCACAACCCCCGTTGCCTTGTGCACTGGAGGGGGCGGTGGCTGGGGGTGGTGGGGTGGCGTCCGGGCGCCCAGGGGTGTCCTGGTTCTGCCCCGAGCCGCCCCCAGCCTGGTGGGCGCCGCCACGCCTGCCTTCGAAGCCGCTGCCCATCCCAGGGCCGGGCTGGGGAAGGGGGACACTCAGGTCAGCCTCCTGCCCGTGGGACACCCCCTTGCTCCGCGTGCCCGGGGTGGGGGGGGTGTTTAGAAGCGCCTTTTCTCCGCCCTCTGAACCTTGCTGCTGCCCGCTTTAATTGTGACTTTGCAGGCCGCCGCCTTTTGCTTGCTAACCACCCCCCCCCCCCAATTTATTTATTGATTATCAGGTTAAAATATAACACGCTCTTAGTTTCGGGTGTACGACATAACCATTGGGTATGTGTAAGTCCAGTTAGCCGCTGTCACCATATGCAGTTACAAAATTTTATATTTTCTTTGAGGAGAACTTTTAGGATGTCATCTCATAGCCAGTGCTTGCAGGTTTTTGAGATCTTTATCTCGGGTCACTATAAATTCCTTAGTGGGCACCTGGGTGGCTCAAGTGGTTAAGCCTCCGTCTTCGGCTCAGGTCATTGTCTCACAGTTCATGGGTTCGAGCCCCACGTCGGGCTCTGTGCTGACAGCTCAGAGCCTGGAGCCTGTTTCAGATTCTGTATCTCCTTCTCTCTCTGACCCTCCCCTGCTTATTTTGTCTCTCTCTCTCTCAGAAATAAATAAAACATTAAAAAAATTAAAAAGAAACTTCCTTAGTCATCAAGCAGAGGACATTTTACTGCACCTAAAATTTTTTTTAAAGTTTATTTATTTATTTTGAGAGAGAGAACACAAGCAGGGAAGGAACAGAGAGAGAGAGGGACAGAGAGAGGATCCCAAGCAGGCTCCACACTGTCGGCACAGAGCTCAGTGTGGATCTTGAACTCATAAAGTCAGATCGTGACCCGAGCAGAAATCAAGAGTTGGACGCTTAACTTGTTGAGCCACCCAGGTCCCCGTTATTTGCATTTAAATGGATCCTTTATATTTAAGAGTTTGTAGAAAACTTCTCTAGTGAGCCCGTACATAGTCCAGGCACAGTTGGGAATGTGTGAAGCCACTGCTATTATGATCACTTGTAATTAGCTGGAGTAATGGTGGTGTCCCTGCAGATGGCCTAGGGCAATCGTGGCTGTTTAATTTTTGGCCTATTTTAAACATCATAAGAGCAAGTTATTGTCTTGTGCTTTAGAAACCCCGGGAGAGGTCTGACCGAGAGCTGGGGCTGTGGGTTTGGACTCTGCACATAGAAATGGATGAAAATTGCAAGGAGGAAGATTACAGAGATGGAGAGTGAAGGGGGCCAGGATTGGAATTCTGGGGGAGCAATAACATTTTAAAAGACCAGCAGAGAAAAAAGGACCCCCGTGGAGGAAGGTCAGAAAGGAGAGTGGACATGAGGAATGTGCAGTGTCTCAGAAGGCAGAGTGTCCAGGAGGAAGTAGCACCCAGTACTCAGGGTCAAGAACATGCATGACTTGCAGTGTTGGAGGCCGTGCCTCGGCGTGTGGAAGCACACAGGAGGCATGTGGCAGAGTCGGGCGCGGTGGATTCCTTCCAGAATTTCGGATGAACAGAGAAGAAGAGAGGAGGCTTGGACGGCACCACACATTCCGAACGTGGCTGTCGGGGATGGGAGAGGCCCCACTTGAACTGAAGAGTGTTCGCGTTTGTCCTCTTCCCAAGGACTGCTTGCCAGGGGCGCATTTGACACATGTCTCTGCCCTTCGGAGTTCTGTAAATCAGTGGTTAGGTGTAGAGGCTTGAGCAGAGTCAGACTGGATTATTTGGGTGGGGCAACTACTCCCGAGGTGACATCATGGTAACGTGAACGATCTTTTGTGAATTTGCAGACATTGATGATCGTTGCCTGGAACAATTAATTCATTCAGGCATTACACCTATGATTTCAAAGCCATTTCTTACTAGGAGAGGTTTTATGGATGTAGCTATTCCCCTCCCCCAAATCGGTGGGTATACACTGCATATTGACATGGAAATTACAAATCAATTTCTTTATTCAAAAATCACTTACTGACTTCTCTGCTCTATGCCAAATACCGTTCTGGGTCCTAAGTACAAAGTGGTGTATAAAGGTCTATACAAAGGTCTGGGCTTATGAAGCTCATAGCGAACAGACTAAGGGTCTTGTGAAGTTGTGAGTGATCATGCAGCGCTGTTCACACCACGCACAGAGCCGCTGCCGAGCGAGGACGGTGAAGGCGAACACTTAGCAGCTGCAGATGTGATGCTGGCGGAGGGCGGTGACGAGGCACAGATGTGCCCGGAATATTTGGGTACCAAATGACCTATTATCCTGTCAGAAAAATCATGTACACAGTACAGAGAATTATCATCATATTATTTTGTGATTAAGTCATGTAAAAACTCACAGATCGATTTGTTAGAACAGACAAAATCCTGTGCACTGACAACAGCCAGTGCTGGCGAGAGTGGGAAGCAGCAGGAAGAGAGGTCGACCTCGTTGCTGGTGGGCGGGCCAAAGGGGGCAGCCGCTTTGGCAGACAGCTTGCCAGTGTCTTCCACAATTATATATAGTCTTACCACACAACCCAGCAATCAGGCTTCTTCATGTTTCCCCAGAGGAATTTAAAACTTATGTCCACACAAATTCCTGCACATGGTTGTTTCTAGCAGCTTTATTCATACTTGCCCAGGCTCAGAAGCAACGAAGGTGTCCTTCGGGAGGTCAAAGGATAAATAAACTGTGGTCCAGCCAGACAATGGAATATTCTTCAATCCTAAAAGGAAATGAGCTGTCAGACCATGGAAACACATGGAAGAATCTCTCTTATTTTTCAACAGTTTATTGTCAAGTTGGTTTCCATATAACACCCAGTGCTCATCCCCACAAGTGCCCTCCTAACACATGGAAGAATCTTAAATTTCTTTAAATATCCATTTATTTTTGAGAGAGAGAGAGAAAGAGAGAGACCAAGCATGAGTGCAGGAGGGGCAGAGAGAGAGGGGAGACACAGAATCCAGAATCAGAAGCAGACTCCAGGCTCTGAGCTGTCAGCACTGAGCCTGATATGGGACTCGATCCCAAGAACCATGAGATCATGACCTGAGCTGAAGTCAGACACTTAACTGACTGAGCCACCCAGGTGTCCCAACACATGGAGGACTCTTAAATGCTTGTTACTGTGTGAAAGAAACCAATCTGAAAAGGCTATATACCGTATGATTGCAATTATATGAGATTCTAGAAAAGGCTCGGCTATGGAGGCAATAAAAAGATCAGTGGTTGCCAAGGGTTGAGGGGAGAGAGGGTTGAGTAGGCGGAGCACAGAGGACGTTTAGAGATGTGAAAATACTCATGGGACATAACGGTGGACATGTGTCCTTATACATTTGTCCAAACTCACAGGATGCACAACACCGAAAGTGAGCTCCAATATGAGCTATGGACTCTAGGTGATTATGATGTGACAACATAGGTTCATATCTGGTAAAAAATGGGTCGTTCTGGTGGGAGATGTTGATAATGGAGAAGCGGTGTGTGGGAGGAGGGAGGAAGTATGTTGGAAATCTCTCTACCTTTCTCTCGATTTTGTTGTGACCCTAACACTGCTCTAAAAAATAATCTTGTAAACGAAACAAACTGCAGTCCACTCCATGTTTATGCTGGGAATTAATACATAACTAAATAGAAATAAAAGGTTAACTGGTCTTCATTATTTTTGTTTCTGTTATTAGGATTTGAATCAAACTTTGTCTTCCCTATTAACTACAGCATTTTGATCCCTACTTCAATAGATGCGCTTTCCAGTTCCAAGCACGTCAGGGTGCCGGGTGCTCTTGTGTGGGGGGCGTTCAGGTAATTGTTTTCAGGGTCACCTCCTGTCACCTTACTTGTGCTGTGCAGACGTCGTGTGAGTCTTGGTTTCACCTGACACCAGCCAGCTATTCTGTTCGTCAGGAAGGGTCAATTGGAGGTGACCCTGTGCTTCAGCACCAGCTGCCGCTGAGGGGGCCCCTGCTTAGCTGAGCTCAGTCCGTGTCCGCTGACAGGTGGGTCTGGGTCTTTCCTAGAGCCTGGGCTGTGGAACCTTCCGGGCTCCCTCAGGGACAGCTCCACCCGAGCCCCTGAGACCTGGCTGGTCAGCATCGGAGATGGCCTGCATTGCTTTGTGGATTTGTCCTTTGTGCAAGTGTAGACACTTCTCAGGGTGGATCCCCCTTTATACCCGAGTCAGCACTGCAAGGGCTGCTTCCCGAGGTCGGGTCTGGTCACACAGGCAGGTGAAGCTCCCGAGGTGGGGGGAGGGAGGCGTCATGAAGACAGACAGCAGGACGGCAGGTGTGTCTGCACTGAGGACACGTACGGGACTAGCACAGGGCTGGCCTGACTGTTCCCCCCGGGGTCTCGCCCAGCTCACAGACCAGGTTCGTTCCCCTCTCTCTTTCTCCATTTCTTTTCAGTTCTTGATGTTTTCCCAGCACCGTGTGCTTGTCCTTTTATTTATATTATCTCTCATTTCTTTCTCTTTCCTTGTCACTTCTTGTCCATCTTAATTTTAATTTCCCATTTCTTTGCTTTAAGCTTTTATTTTCTTATTTTTCCCATTTCTTTTTTTCTAAATTAAAAAAATATTTAATGTTTATTCAGTTTTGAGAGACAGAGTGCAAGCAGGGGAGGAACAGAGAGAAGGAGACACAGAATCCGAAGCAGGCTCCAGGCTCTGAGCTGTCAGCACAGAGCCTGATGCGGGGCTCAAACTCCCTGTGAGATCATGACCTGAGCCAAAGTTGGCCATTTAACTGACTGAGCCACCCAGGCGCCCCTAAGTTTCTTATATGTGTATTCATTGTGAAGGAGAGAGAGACAGAACATGAGTAGGGGAGGGGCAGAGAGAGAGGGTGATACAGAATTTGAAGCAGGCTCCAGGCTCCAAGTTGTCAGCACAGAGCCTGATACGGGGCTCAAAACTCACTGACTGTGAGATCATGACCTGAGCTGAAGTCGGACGCTTAACCGACTGAGCCACCCAGGCACCTCTTGTTTTTCCCATTTCTTATGAATTTTCTCCCTTTCCTCCCCCCTCCCTGCCCCATTCTTGTGGTGGCTTTTTACTTAGAGAGATAACATGCTTCTTGCTGTGTGCTTGTTATGTGGGTAGAGTGTTAACTTTGATAAATGGTTGTATGATTAGCAATTGAAAAAATTGGAGCGCTGTGTGGTTTTCTCTTTTCAACAACATTTTGACACATTGAACCACTTATTGAAGAATGAAGCTAGCTTTTGGTGGAGATGAAACTCTTATAGACATAGTACTCTAGCTTAATATAGACAGCAACTCTTACTGTGTTTTAGATTCAATATCTTCTTCTTTCAAGTGTGGTTTCTCTCTCCTTTCCTGTTCCCTCTCCTCTCCTCTCTTCTCTTCTCTTTCCTTTTCTTCTTCTTTTTTTTTTTTTTTTGAGAGAGAAAGAGTGAGAGCGAGTGAGGAAGAGGGGCGGAGGGAGAGAGAGACAATCCTAAGCAGGCTCCACACTCAGTGGAGCTGAGTGGGGTTTGACCCCATGACCTGGGATCAAAAATCAAGAGTCAGATAGATGCTCAAGCAACTGAGCTACGAAGGTGCCCCAACTTCTCTTCTTTTCTTTTCCTTTTCAACTGGCAGTCAAGAAAGTGGCCCAGAACTACTGATTTGGATAACCGGAGATTATTTACTGAGCGCTCTACTGGGTATTTCAGCTATGGTGGTGTAGGAAGGTGGGGAAATACTGAAGGACCTTCTTGGAACCCAGGAATTTAAATCACATGTGGACCCCTACCTTATGTATGCATAGAAGAACCTATATATCTGAAAAATAGCCTTATGTATGTATTTATTCAATCAAAATGATTTGTTATCTCTTCAATGACCATTAAAATCTTAGCATGACTACAATCTGGATATAACCTTTGAGTCACCAGCCTACATTTCTGCAGAATGGTCTTGTGAGACACAACTTCTTGATAAGATCGCTACGAAGAAAAGCACCAGTGGTTTTGATTATGTTTCTTGTGATATGGTTAACCATGTAAAACTTAAGGGAATATGTGTGAACAAGTATATCTTCCTTTTTATTTATTTACTAGCCTCTTTCAAAAGTCTTTTTCTTACAAAAAATGTGTCATGAAGATATCATATACAGTTGGTGAAACTATGTTAAATAACATCGCCAATACTTTTGGTAGAATTTTCTGGATAGGGTGCACCTTTGCACACCAAAATTTGAGGACCTAAGTGTAAGCATTTGCTTCTTGTCTTCAGATGATTTCGAGATGGCTGTGCCATCAAATAGCCACGTGGTCTCAGAACCTGGACAAAATATCACGCTCACCTGTCAGCTTCCAACAAAGTGGCCAGTACAACAAATTACCTGGGAAAAGATCCAGCCCCATCAGATAGACCTCCTGACCAGCTGCAACTTGTCCCAGGGGAAGAGTTATACCTCCAAGTACCAAAGATGGATATTGAGCGACTGTCGTCTGGGGATGAGAAGCACCTTCGTCATCATACCCCACGTCATGGCCTCTGACTCAGGACTCTACCGCTGTTGTTTCAAGGCCAGAACAGGAGAAAATGAAACCTCCGTGATGAGGTTTACCGTAAGCGATGGTGAGTATGTGATGGATGTTTTCAAGTGTTAGAAATGGAGAAGGTCAACCACTGGATTAGTTTCTGTTGTCTTTTTCATGACTGTTGTTCAAAATATTAAAAAGAATTTTTTTAACATCTATTCATTTTTGAGAGACAGAGACAGAGCATGAGTGAGGGAGGGGCAGAGAGAGGGAGACACACAGTCTAAAGCAGGATCCCGACGCGGGGCTCAAACTCATGGACTGTGAGATCACGACCTGAGCTGAAGTCGGATGCCCAGCCGACTGAGCCACCCACATGCCCCCAAAATATTTTTAATGACTGAGTTTAGATAAGCTGTTTGAATGTTACTATTTGGGTTTTCTTTATCTTGCTAGTCCCTCAATTACAGATTTAACGATTACAATCCTTTCCAATTCTTGATCTGCCACATTCCTGAAATTAAAAGACAAAATGAGGAAGTCTGAAAAATATGTGGTATCAACAGGCTGTAAGTCTCAGCTTGTATAACTCCTGTGTTTTTCCAAGTACCCCACAACTTCGTAATGGTGGTGACTAAGTTTTATAATTCTCCTGTGTCCTCAGCAATAACAAAATGGTGCTGGATTGGTATTTACTGAGTCAGTGTTGAGTTGAGTGGAATTTAATAAATGTTTGATAATGTTGCTACTTTGCCAGCTCAGAGCTTTAATTCCTTCAGTTGTTTTCAGCCCTGGAAGCAGCCTAGCCTTAGGGCCTCTTCCTCCGAGCAGTACCTCTTTTGTATTAGTAATTTGTCTCCTGTGTCATAATGAGGCCCTAATTTTATAAGCTGCAGGCCCCACAAAACCTGTGTGAGAGTAAGAAAAAGTGACTTTGCACTTCCTGAAGTGTGAATACAGAGAAGCCTACACAGAAGTCCGGATGGAGGGTGGCGTTACCTCCTCTCCAGCTCTCCCGGCTCTGCCTCTGGGCAGGTTTTACAGCAGGGGACCACGTCGCAAAAAAGTAATTTTGCTGGTGACAGAAATTGTATCTCACTTTTCTCTTCCTTCCTTCCTTCCAACCATCCACTCGTCTCTCTCTCTCCCTCACTCCCTGGCTTCCACGTGCTTCCCACCAGCGCGTGTGCCTTGGCTCCTGTGCAGACATTTGGGCCAAGGCTGCCTGGCACCCGGCTGTCCCTTCAGGAACCCTGCTTGTACTGCACACTGAGGGTCACTCCTTTGTTGGGAAAGAGGAAGAACGGGGTTTGCACACGCAGCAGCCTCGGCCCGGCCACCGCAGCAGCCGCGTGCGCTGAGGACACGGGCCACGGGACCGCGCCTTCTCACAAGCACCTGGGACCCCCTGGAGCCGCCTCCGCTTCTCCTGTGGCCGCGGGGGCCGTGCGAGGCCAGACTGCTTCTCAGAACCCGACGCGGGAGCGCCTGGGTGGCTTGGTCGGTGGAGTGTCTGACTCTTGATTTCCGCTCAGGCCTGATCTCACCCTATGTGACATCGAGCCCTGTGTCAGGCTCTGCACTGACAATGCCGAGTCTGCTTGGGATTCTCTCTCTTTCTCTCTCTGCCCCTCCCCCAGCCCCACTCTCTTTCTTTCTCTCTCTTTCAAAATAAATAAACAATGGGAGCTTGGGTGGCTCAGCCAGTTAAGGGTCCAACTTCAGCTCAGGTCATGATCTCACAGTTTGTGGGTTCGAGCCCTGCATCAGTCTCTGTGCTGACAGCTCAGAGCCTGGAGCCTGTTTCAGATTCTTTATCTCCCTCTCTCTCTGACCCTCCCCTGTTCACGCTGTCTCTCCCTCTCCCTCAGAAATAAATAAAACACCGAAAAAATAAACGTTAACAAAAAAGAATTTGATACAAAAGAGGGTTGATGGAATATGTGGGGGAGAAATATTAATAGTTTCTTCACTTTAAATGTTGACTCCATTCCTTCAGACATACATACAAACTATTTCTTACCTTAAAAAAAATTGCATTACAGAAATGTTTCTTAAACCTGGAGAGGAAACACACACACACACACACACACACACACACACACACACACACACTCATTAATCTCTCAGAGACTAAGACAAGGAAAAGTTCTATTCAGAAAAATATCATAAAGAACATTTATCAAATGCATAGGAAATTAGATCTTTTCCACTATGTGCTGAAAAAATAATTATAAACATCTTAAATCATAGAAAAAATAGAGGTAATAAATTTTTAGGAGGTACAATTATTTAACTCTTACTAATTAATAAACAGGTCTTTCACTCATCCAAATATGACTAAGTTTGTCACGCAAAACTATGTAAGCTATAAATGATGTCGAAAATGAAGGTGACTGAAAGTCATGGCCATATTCTTAGTGTTCGTGTGTTTTGGGCACTTGCAAAATGGCCTTTTGACATTCAAATGGAAGGCTAAAAGAATATCAACAGGGCTCATTAGTAAAAAGTGCTAATTGATAGAAAATGTCAGCTGATGACCCTATATTTTGGTTTAATTCGATTTTAAAATAAAATAAAAGTAAAGGTTGAAAATAAAAAACAAATCAGATGGAAAGCAAAAGAGCTCACTTACATCTGCTCTCAGATTTGATTATTTCAAGTCTTGAGGCTGTTTGGTCAAAAATCAATGCAGGGATTAAAGCAGAGAGACAGGTTTAAGATGTGGAGCGGATTTAATTTATTTCAACTGTCAGGGAAAGGTGATTGTGACACAAATTTTATAAACTGCTGTGCATCCTTTTGTTCGCTCCCATCAACTTCTTTTATAGGATCCAAAGGAGAGTATTTCGTGACTGTCAAATTCTACACACACCCAGGGCTCTTCCCCTGAGTTTTGTGTGCATGTGTTCATCCTCGGACAAATAGCAGGTACTCAGAGGTCACCCAAGAGATGACACAATGCCAACCAGTGTGCCATTATGGAGTTCTTTTTTTTTTTAATGCCTGTTTATTTATTGAGAGAGACAGAGAGAGCAGGGAAGGGGCAGAGAGAGACAGAGGGGGGGTAGAGAATCCCAAGTAGGCTCCGTACCAGCAGCACAGAGCCTGACATGGGGCTCAGACTCACAAACTGTGAGATCATGACCTGGGCTGAAATCAAGAGTCAGATGCTTAACTGATTGAGACTCCCAGGTAACCCTCTAGTTCTTGACACATTTCAAGCAGAGGGAGAAAATGACAGAAGTGTGGGTTGAACCTGAATTTCCTATTGACTATTCTTCGCTGAGTGGAAAGAAATATTTGTGTCCTGTCCTTTGCACTCAGGACCTGGGAAGTTTGAAATATCTCCAGACTGGCTTCTCTGAATTTGAAACTTGTCTAGAGCATGGGGCAAGAAACGGAGGGAAATGTGTGTATGCTGATGGTGACCAAGAGTATTTTTGGCCCTCAGTGTCCTTTAGATGGACATTAGTCACAAGAAAAGCACTTTAGTTTCCACCAAAAGAATTTATGAAGCTGTTTAATATTAACTAAATGATGTTCAGACTACTATTGTTTAAACCGAGCTTATCAGTTATAAAAGGAACGAGGATCAAAGAAATGACATCAGCTCTCTCAGGAAGTTTCCGGAGGAGACTGGTTTTGAACAGACTTCTGTTTGCCAATGCTGAACAGTACTGCTACTCACGTCTTTGTCCAATCTTCCTCTGCCAGTGAGGACACTCAGCTGAGCCACCAAATGTCAACTGATGATCAGAGGAGAGAACAGACAAAACAGGGTATAAGAAGTAACACAAAATAGGCACAGGGAGAGGGGAGGAGGGACGAGGAAGCTGTGTGCGTGTGACTGCACACAAGGGACTAGGCTGGTACAGAGATTCTGAGTCAGGGGTTAATATAATTAGTATCAATTAGGTGACAACTTGGTACAATTCTGGATTTCATGTAAGAGCCATGAGAGCCATTACTGATTCTTGACCAAAACAGCAAAAATAATATTGGAGGAAGTGTAAGTGAAATCACTGAGAACTGAATCAAAAGGAGAAATGTGAGCCGGAGGAATCCAGCCATCATGGTAAGGGCATGAGCATTTGGACTCTCGCACTGGGCTCCCACTATCGCAGACTAGGTCTTTGGGCACCTGAAGGAGCCCACTCCAAGCAGACACATTTCAAATGGTGCCTCACTGGGCAGGCAAATTAGAAAATGGTGCCCCTTCCTCTGGGCTGCTTAAGACCCAAAAGCTGCTGTGCAGGCTCGGGGGTGGGGGGACCGAGGCCCTTACCCATCTTGGCTGGACAAGGTGGCCTGGGCGAGGGCAGAGGGGGGTTAGTCTGATTGGAATGTCAGCCTGTACATTCCATGGGCTTGCCAGTCACTCGCACTTTCTTACCTTCCCCTCTTTCCAACTGACCTACTAAGTTTTACCCATTTACCTCCTTCCCTTTAGAGTTTCAGTCAGATCTCTCTCTCTTTTTAATATAGTTTATTGACAAGTTGGTTTCCATATAACACCAGGTGCTCCTCCCAACAAGTGCCCTCCTCCATGCCCATCACCCCTTTTCCCCTTCAGTCAGATCTCTTCCATGTCCATGACTTTTCCACATTAGCCCAAACGGCTTCCGTGCCATTGAACTGTGAAATATTTTCCACTTCTCAAACTTTTTTGACTTGGGAATTTATATCCTTGAGTAATTGCATCTATTTGCAACGGTCCAGACACTTATGTTAGGAAATCACTTGCCGTTAGGGATTATGGCATCTTTGCTTAGAGTTGTCAAAATATCTTTCCAGAATATTCTCAATACATGTTCTTGACTGATTCTTTGTATGTTAATATTTTCATATGTTCAAGTATATGTCTATATATTTTACCTTATATTTTAAAACATGTCCATTTTATTTTCAAGTTTTCAAGCTAGATTATTTCTAGATTTTTCTTCATCAACACTCAAACATTTGACATTTAATTGCTGATCAAAGCAATTAAATCTGAGGAGATCTGTTGTAATACTTGGGGAGAAAACCTTCATGAGTTTTGTTTATATTTGTGTCTTTCATAAAAAAAATCGATTTCCTTGATTAAGTTTAGTTTCCTTGCTTGCCTGTTTTATATAAATGGTGCATAATTGTGTCACTGGACCTGGTGGGTGGGGTTTGCAAGTGACAATGACAGAAGTGTTCACTAGGGAATCATGGGGCCACAGCTCAGGGAGCCTCCCAGGGGTCTTCAGTGAGGTAGAGGGTGACAGAGGGGTAGGAGCGTAGAGGAATATGTGCTGTAGGTTATGAATCTTGCCTAATCTTGGTGTAGTTTCCTGACTGTGGGGCTCTGTGCTCCTGAGTTGACCAGAAGAACATGGAGGAAGAGAAATGAACTTGAATTATTTCTTTGGCCTTTAGTTTCTGCTAAAATGCAACCAGTTGGCTCCCAGGTGATTCGGTTCCTGAACAGTTTCAGCTTATAGACAAGAGATTTTTTTTAGGGGCCCATGTATCCAGAACCTTCTGTCCCATCCCTATGAATTCACGATAGCTGCGAATACTGTTGGCATGGGGTTGTCTGAGCTGATATGCCCTGGGATGCCAGACACGTTTCTTTTCATGACATTGTGTGATGAACTTCAGCTTCTTAATATCTTCACCTACATAGACAATAATGTTTCTGGCAGTTCCTTTATATAATTAGAACCACAGCATCAGAGTTCAAGAGCCCTGGTGTCCCTGCTTACAAGTTAAAATAGCCTCTACTGAAATGGATCAACTCCAATCTTCAGCTCAGTTAAGTTTTTAAAATTCTGGATGGTAGCTGGATATCCAGATGAGAAACACGGTTTCCAACATCACAAGTGAGTTGATTACTCAATCATGGCCTATTATGTCTTTGCGTCTTTATAGAGGCCTCTGCCCAAATCAATTCTTTTGGGAGACATTGCGTTTAAAAAAAAAAAAAGGCGGCTAACCAGTTAGCTTGTGTTGTAAGCCCCACATATCGATTTATTCATCTTTCCTAATGCACGCAATCCTGGAAGGTTTGCCTGCAGCCGTCTTTGTATACAGACCGTGTTTGTGTAGCTAAACAAGATAGCGAATTTGGATAATAAGAATGACAAGTTAGCATCCGAGAGAAGGAAGTGCGGAAGACATGTTAAGTTGGTCTAATGATCCTGTTACAAGGAAGGGCGGTGGCTACCTTGTGCATGGTTATTGGCCTCACACCACTGTAGACAATGTAAATGAGAAAGCACCTAATCCTAGGAACCGCTTTTCTTTAAGTGATCATTATCCTCGCCCGAATTTTAAACAATTTTCACAAAGTTTTCCTCTCCCTAGCAACTTAGAAAACAGAGAGGAATTCAAGTTCAGACGAATGTACTGATTTTCTTCCCACCTCAAATCCATGTTGAGAGACCTGTCTACTGACTCTAACTGCACAGCAGTTCTTTTGTCATGCGTGGGATTTTTTATTTAAAGCACCTGGGAATTGTGAACAGCTTGTGGTTGTCCCTGCGAGCCTTATTAGGGACTGAACATAGATAATTGTGTGACGTTTTCCCCAAAGGCAAGTGGAAAATTACTAAGAATTAAAAAAAAATTGGTCTTCATTTGAGAGTAATGGCATTTCATTCTTTTTTTTTTTAAACCAATTTCTTTTTTTTTTTTTTTTTACAAAT
>NW_024081036.1:1216469-1424375 GCF_003009895.1 Hyaena hyaena
ACTTCCTTCCCCAGGTCGGGGAAGTTCTCTGCTATAATTTGTTCCAGGACTCCTTCAGCACCTTTCCCTCTCTCTTCCTCTTCTGGGATTCCTATGATACGGATATTGTTGCGTTTGACCGTATCGCTGAGCTCTCGAATTCTTCTTTCCTGTTCCTGGATCAGTTTGTCTCTTTTTTTGTCAGCTTCTTGTTTTTCTATAATGGTGTCTTCTAAATCACTTATTCTCCTTTCTGCCTCTTCAATCCGTGCATTGGAGGCCTCTAATTTATTATGGATCTCATTTATCGCATTTTTTAATTCTTCATGCCTATTTTTATTTTCCATTCTCTCTGTAGCCATAGTTTCTTTGATGTCCGTTATGTTTTTTTCAAGCCCAGCTATTAATTTTACCATTATTATTCTAAAATCTTGTTCAGTGATGCTGCTGATATCTGTTTTGAGCAGTTCATTAGCTGTCATTTCTTCTTGGAGTTTCTTTGGAGGAGAGGTCTTTCGTTTCGTCATTTTAGTTAGCTTTCCGGCTCTTGTTGGTTTTAAAGACTTGTTATGCTCTCTGTTTCTATGAGCACTGCTATATCCAAGAAGACTCTTTAACTTTCCAGGGCCTATCCTTTCAGAGAGTGTTTTTTGAATGGAATCACTTGGTCTCTCTTGTTGAGACCTTGGTTATTTTATTTTCCTATTCATAGTGATATTTGGGACTCTCCACCTTGTGTACTCTAGCTTGTTTCTTGACGTAGCCGTTAGAAGGCTCTCTCAGTGGATTCTGCGTCTTTTTTCTCCCAATCTCTCAGGCTTTGTAAGGTTTCCAATGGCTTCAGATCTTTTCTGTGTGATGTATGGGCGTGAGTGCAAGTACGGAGCTCCTTACTTCTCCGCCATCTTGCCCTCTCTTTAAACCAATTTCTAAGTGAACATCCTCTCCACACAGACATGAGCACACTCACTTTGGAGCTCCTGGCGGATGGTGCCTCAGATCATTTCACTGCCCACTTGAGAAGGGAGTCCAGGGAAAGGGAGACCAGCCCCTCTGGTCCAGCCTCTTTGGTCTGACTTACACCCTCACTTGCCACTATCACCACTCGGCATTTCATTCTTAATAGCGATTCTAGCTTTGTGTTATGATTCAATTAGTCAGGTACCTACTAGCAACTTCCACTAAAGTATTCCAGAGACACACTGGGGTGACTCTTGACAAATATTGACATACGCTAGGTGACCAAATAGGTTTGCAGAGGACTGTGTTATTTAAAAGGACAGGAAATGAAGAATAAACATAGATCTGTCATTTGTAGAGAAACATCTTTGATCCTCAACTGGTATCTTAAAGTTATTTACACTCCAATGATTCAGAGATTTTTTAAAAAAATTTTTTCTAATGTTTTATTTATTTCTGAGAGAGAGAGAGACAGTGCGAGCAGGGGAAGCTCAGAGAGAGAGGGAGACACAGAATCCGAAGCAGGCTCCAGGCTCTGAGCTAGCTGTCAGCACAGAGCCCGACGTGGGGCTCGAACCCACGGACTGTAAGACCATGACCTGAGTGGAAGTCGGATGCTTAACCGACTGAGCCACCCAGGCACCCCTCAGAGATTTTTTTTAATTGAAATATAGAAGACATGCAATATTCTATTAGTTTCAGGTGTACAACATAGTGATGCAACAATTATATACATTATGAAATGCTCACGACAGTAAGTGCAGGTACCCTCAGTCACCACACAAAGTTATCATACTATTATTGACTATACTCCCTATGCTGTACTTTTAATTGCATGACATATTTATTTTAGAATTGGAAGTTTGTACCTTTTAATCCCCTTCACCTATTTCACTCATCCCCCACCAACCTTCCTTCTGGTAACCACTAGTTTGTTCTCTGTATTTATCTATTTCTGTTGTTTGTTTGTTTTGTGTTTTAGACTCCACATGTAAATAGAATCATATGGTATTAATCTTTTTTTGATTCAGAGGTGTGTATATATATATATATATACGTATATATATAATGTAAATATATATATGTATATATATATATTTTTTTAAGTTTATTTATTTTGAGAGAGAGAGAGAATGTGAGCAGGATAGGAACAGAGAGAGAGAGAGAGAGAGGGAGAGAGAGAGGGAGAGAGAGAGAAGGGAGAGAGAATCCCAAACAGACTCCAGGCTGTCAGTGCAGAGTCTGATGCAGGGCTCAAACTCATGAACCACGAGATCATGATTTGAGAGCTGAAATCAAGAGTTGGATGCTCACCTGATTGAGCCACTTAAGCACCCCTGATTCAGGAATTTTTAAAAGGCATGTATCCAGCAGAGATATTTTTGGATATCTTTTTAAAAAATAGATACCTTGCAGTATCATTGACCACTCTAAAATTTATTTCTGGAGTTAATTCAAAATATTTCACTTTCACTAGAACTCAAAAGTAACTATGATGTTCATAATCTTGTAAATGTAAGAGTAGCATTTTATTTGATTAACCCACAAGAAGAGATTCTGCCTTTCAGATTACAAGGTTGAAATGTTAATGCTTTCAATTGGATTGATGGGGACGGAGAAATGACTTTAGCAGAGTGAAGAGTGAGTGAACTGAAAAATCCTTATTATCACTATGATGGACCTGGCGAGTACAGAGTAGATACTGACATGAGAAGACCATGTTACCAAAAGGTGGGATGTTTTCTGTGGCTTCCAGTTAAAGAAGTTCAAGGACACAATGCATTTGCCAGTGACCCCCAAATGGGTACCGTGTAGGACACAAGTTCATAAATACAGAAAACTGCAGGCTTGCCAAGTAAAATTATTATATTGTAAAATATATATATTATATTTATATATTTTTATATATATATATAAATCAGTATATTGATTATCATCAATAATAATGATGATGCTAATGTACCTTCAGTTTTTCATGCCTTAGAGCACTGGATAAATTCTTCACTTTTTCAATCTGTGTGTGCATGTACATTTGTAAGTTAAGGTATCCGTGAGCATTTGGTAGGAGCAGCACTGGGCAATCTGCTCTCTGTAAGCATTCGGTGGATACATGTGACACATAGGCACTTTTACACTCATGAAACACACACACATGCCAAGTCCCAAGTACTTTCATCAAAATAGGTTGTTTTGCTTTTATGTTGACTACTGTCTTCTCTTCCTGATTCAATAAAGGTATCAGTTATGCCATCCGGTCATGCAATGCCTACTGGAATCATTGGCTATTTTATTTTTACAAGGAGAGATCAGATGGGTAATGAAACTGGATCATAAAGCTGCAGATTTTAAAATGATTACTATAGCTTTTGTTTCTTATAGCCAAGCATTGGCTTTCATATATTTGCAGAGTGCTTAGTAAACATTTTCATTTTATCTATTTTTATTTTTTTCGCTTATTTATTTATTTGGAGAGAGGGCAGGTGTGTGCCAATGAGTGGGGGAAGGGCAGAGAGAGGAAGAGAGAGAATCTCATACCAGCTCCATGCTGTCAGTGCAAAGCTCAACATGGGCTCATACACCGTGAGATCTCACAGATCATGAGATCATGACCTGAGCCAAAATCAAGAGTCGGGTGCTCAACCCAGCACCCCAGTGAACTTTTTTTTTTTAATAAAGTGAGTTAAAATGGAATATTTGGAGGTAAATATTCAGCCCAAGCTTGTAGTATGTTTTGTATTCTGAAAAGGTCTATACAACATTTATAACACATTTCTATATAGGCCTTTATAAATACCATATAGTTTGAATTTTAAAGATTTCTGAAGACCCGAGGTAAAAGTTGTTAGCAGTTACAAGAATTAAGTGTCCCAGGCTTGTCTTGGCTACTATATGACAAACTCATGGATGTGCATATATGTGCGCTGGTCACTCTAAATTTTCTGGTAATTACTTATTCAATTGCTACAACAACTCTATTATTATGTGCATTTTATGACTGAGGAAAGTGACGCATGGTGAGATTGAGTAACTTATTCAAGGCTCCAGAGCTAGTAAGCAGAGGGGCTTCAGGATTCCAGCAGTTAACCGCAGCACTGTATCACTGCTCCAAGTGAAAGAAACAAGTCCGCACCGTCATCAACAAATTCATCACAGGAGAAGCTGCCCACGGAGAGTTCCACAGCCTTGTCTCCCCAACCCGCCTTTTAGATACAATAGATTTCAAATCTTTTTGTTTTTTAATATTTATTTATTTTGAGGAAGAGAGAAACAGAGCATGAGTGGGAGAGGGGCAGAGAGAGGGGGAGACACAGAATGCGAAGCAGGCTTCTGGCTCTGAGCTGTGAGCACAGAGCCTGATGCGGGGCTCAAACTCACAAACCGTGAGATCATGACCTGAGCCCAAGTCAGACGCTTAACTGGCTGAGCCATCCAGGCGCCCCTAGATATAATAGATTTCAAACCGAACCAATATACAGAGCGAGCGTAGGCAAAGGAATGGGTGTCTGGTCTCCCCAATGTTCTCCCAGGTCTGTGTGCTGAATTAGACTCGCTCAGGCCATCACAGGTGCTGTGTGGAGCTCTCTCCTGACTTGTCCCCTTTTCTGAGGTTTGTGGGTATAGGAAATTGTGTGAGGGAGGGCTTCCACACAGTCACGTGAGGGACGAGCAAAGTCAGATAGTGGGTCTTTGGGTCTGGAGGGGAGTGCTGGTGTCTGATGCAGTCAGGTCCACACCAGGAAGAGATGAGGGGAACTTTAGGAGTAGCCCCTGGACAAAGGAGAGTCAGGTTCTTGCTGGAGAGAATTGGTGATCGCTCAGCTCTCCCGTGGCTTCTTGGCTTTGCGGAGCAACTGCGCCCAAGGTCTGTACCAGGCCTGCCCACTAGCTTCCCCTTCATGGGGAAACCCACTCCCTTGAGCAACTTCCTGGGAATCTGCTCTACATTTTTAAGTGCAAACTTCTTCCATTTTATGCTCCTCCTTCCTCTCAAATCGTGGTCTCACTCTTGTTCTTGTAAAGACCATTGAACCCAGAACTGGAGGTATAAGCCATCAGAATTCTAGTTCCTCACCCTCAAGGACAGAGAGGGCTTAACCTCCAAAACCTCCTAAGAAAATCAAAAGTTTATTTCATATATTAACATACTCCAAATAGATGTATTCTCTCTCATTTATGGACCTTCATATCGAACAGCCAAATACATAAAATATTGAAACAGTATGGTATGCCTCCTGTGTTTTATTGCACAGCAGAAATGTTTATCTTGATTTCAGTAGAGCATTTGAAAGATTTCCTGTTCTATCCTTGTGGATACATATAATAGTTACACTGTAATGTAACGTTGCACTTGGTTAAACAGCAGTAATAACAACGGTGTGTTGGGGAATTATATTTAGAAGCAAAATCTCCTCACTCCCCAGAAAACAAAGGTAGAAGAGAAAGAAAACAATTTTATTATTGAATAAGCATTAAACCGGAATTGTGATGTGCATCAGACAGAAATCTCACCTTTCATGGACCCCACAGATACGACCCATTGTAGACATATTTTCAAGGTAAACAGTAACTGGTCCTCAGCTGAAGGACCTGACAGCAGCATTTGTCACACGCAGTTCAACCTAAATTCACCTGGTAATTGGGGTGACCATCTGCATCAGCTAATTGGTTGTATCCAAAGGAAAAATGAACTTTTTAGACCATTACACAAGGAGCTGATTTTGTACCTTGGAGAAAGGTGCCTGTAGGCTCCTACCCTCCCACAGAATGAAGAGGTAAGAGCACTCTCTTCCTTGATGATTACATTCCAAAGGGATGGCTTCGATTTACCACAGTAAAAGAACGCAGAGCAAGATCAGCAAAGGTAAGAGGCACATGGAGCAAAGTCAGAAGGACTGACTGATTTCCCAGAGAGAAAGCGGGTGTTTGGCATAAGCCATTGTTTGTATTAACAACTCAGGCACAGCAAACCACCCTAACCACAGCTAGGGGATGGTGGAAACACACAAGTCACCACACACTAGCCAATGGCCAACCTTGTATGCAGGCCTTTCTAAGGACATCGGTCTCTGGCCCGCTCCTTCAACTCTTTTCTGTACACTTAATTCACTAAGAACGTGAGCAAGGTTTGTGCAGTTCTTGACATTATGGCTTTGATGCATCAAATATGTGTGCACGAAGACTGAGGTTCATGAAATGTAAGAAATGTAACATAAGACTGAGAAATATTTGGGTGAAAGGATGAGACATCTAATGTGATGGAGTCAGCCATAAAAGTTTTCCCAGTAAGTGTATCAAACCAAAGATGTTGGCCATCCCTATGTCTCATACGCTGACTCAGGGCTCCATGCCCTGCACCAGTCACTGTAGAGTGCATTGGCCCACAGTACACGGCGTGATGCATGCAAAGATACCAGATAATGGAGCTAATACAGTCATCCTATATCGAGTAGGTAGACTTTATGGCCTGTCTTAGATGTGTATCTCAATGGATGTAAAATCTTTAAGTTCTTAAGTCATTTGGGAACTATTGTCCATCAAAAGAGGCAAACTCAGTATAGCAGAAATTGTACATTGGGTTGGAAACTTGCTTCTCTTGTTGGTTTCCTCCAGGACAATGATTTAGATTCTCTTACATTTCTGTTTGTGTTCTCTTATGTTTCAATTTCTTATGTTTCTGTTTTAGACATTTTTATGTGCCTTAAGCCTCTCAGCTCAAATCTGATAATACTTTTATTTTAAGAAAGAGTAATTACTCTTCACTCAGAAGAAAGATTAGAGGCTGATGTCATGGTTCTTCAGTTCTCTGAAAATAATTTATTTGCTAGGATCTTCTTGCTATAAAACCAGGGAAGGCTTCTGAAATACAAAGAGTATAAAATTGATTTGCACAAAGAAAGTTGACCTTTGAAAACTTGGAATAATATTACCATATCGGTATCCACTTGATGTATATTTCAGCCCTGCAGGAAAGTTCAACAAACTTTGGGCAGCCATAAAGATAATCATAGCTTATTATCTTATACATGTTTATCAATGCTACCCCTGCCTTTTCTGAGGAAGGTGTAACTAGCTACAGGAGTGAGCATCCTGCTACACATGACTAGTTCAACATGAAAAGAATACAAATGAGTTATTTTTTAAACCCTAATTTGAATGGATATATACAACATATAAGCATTCTATTAATAATCTATATATTACATAGTGCTTAAATATATAAAGCTCCTCTACATGTTTAATTGAAGCCCCAAAGCCACCCTTGGGGTTGATTTTATCATCATTTTGCAGTTGCCAAAAATGTGCCTGCGAGATTGTCTTATGATGCAGTGTTCCAGGGAAAAGAATTAGAAGGTAGGACTAGACCCCCAAGGCTTCCCTCCTCAGTGTGTTTTTTCAACAAATCAATGACTAGTGTGGGGTGAAGTTTGGATACTTACATTATATGGTGATCACAAATTAGGATCGACCTTACAACAGTATGTCAGCTCGCATATATCGACCCTGTAGGAATTCACGTACGATGTATATTCAGTCTACACCGAATGAAGTCTAATATCTCTGCTTTTCCTTTTAATGAGGTAAGAAAGCAGAATACCTTTTTTGTTTGTTTTTTGTTGTTGTTAATGTTTACTTATTTATTTTGCGAAAGAGAGGGTGCATGCATTGTGGGGGTGGGGTAGGGGCAGAGAGCAAATCCCAAGGAGGCTCCGCGCTGTCAGCGCAGAGCCCAAGGTGGGGGCTTGAACTCACAAACCATGACAGAAGCTGAAGCCAGGGAGTCAGATGTATAATTGACTGAGCCACCCAGGTGCCCCAGAAAGCAAGAATAACTTTAACGGGTACCTACTGTGACCTGTCCTGGGCTGGCTAGAGGCTCAGGGTCTGCGAGTTTTTCCTAGCATGTTGTTTAGTCCAGATACTTAGATTCTGAGTCACTTGGCTTCCTCACTTCCTAACCCACCTCAAACTGTAATAAAGGACAAACAATAGGCATTAATGCCTGCTCTTGCCGCCTGGCTGTAAGGGAAGGACCTAGCATCGTTTTCACCATGAGCCTTTCTAAAGGTTTATAACTCAGCCATAAATACTTGTCACTGGCAGGAATGTAGCCCGGAGGGTGGCAGTGCTGGAGTAAATTACTCATTTATATATCTCGCTGACATGCTCTAAATTGTTTTAACTGTATTTATCTTTTTTGATGGGAGGGAAAATAATGGCTTTATGGTTCACGACACTTTTGTCCTCCTATGAATCAAGACAGCATTGGGATGAAAATGAAAAAAAAAAAAAAAACTCAGCAAAAAAGTGACTGCTGAGAATACACAATAATTCCTTCCCTAAGAGAGGGGCTTGAGGGCTGACATTACTCAACCTGAGATCTATTAGCAGAATTTAGGCAAAAGTGAATGTTATGAACTATTGATTGATTCCCTGAAGCATCCACACCCACTGCTGTTCCTTTTTGTTTTGGTTTTTAGTCACGCGGGGCCCAGCAAGTTGAGTGACTACACCAGCTTCCAGATACTGGGGGTTCACGTTAGCACAGCAGTGGGTCAGGAAAAGAAGTCAGAAGCGGGGTTGGCTATAGGCCGGGAGGCTCTAGACTGCAGCATCCACTGATCTCTGGAGCATGAGTGAGTCTGCCCCTGACTCCCACGCTCTTACCCTTATTTCTTACCAAGAAATCCTCATTCTGTGTGTGTTTTTTAATTGTCCAGGGCCTTCCATAACTCCATATAAGCCCCATAAATCAAGTACAGTGGTATAATAAGAAATATGGTCTCTGCCCCTGGCTCTTCTCAGAGAACTCCAAACCCTGGCTAATTTCTGAAGTGGTGGGGGGGGGGGGGCAGAAGAGCTTTTGCTATAATATTTGGTCTTTGTCCCCAGTTCCTGACACAAGAGCTTCTGGAACCCTTGAATCTCCAGAGCAGTGAGTGTCCGTTTGCAAGTTAATGAGGCTGCTGGTGGTGGGAAACATGTAGAGAGATTCAGGATGTAGGGTGGGGAGCCAGAGGGACCAGCCATGTGATTGGAGGGTTGGAATTTGAAGCCCTTACCTTCCAGAAAAGGAAAGCGGTGCTCAGGGTTGAATTAATCATCATTGGTCAGTGATTTAAATACTTGTGTCTACCTAGTGGAACCTCTGTAAAACCCCTAAATGACAGTGTTCGGAGAGCATCTGAGTTGGTGAATACGTGGAGGGTGCCGGGAGGGGGGGGTCCATCCCTAGAGGGCATGGAAGTTCCATGTGTATTCCATTAACTGCCCCCATTAACATGTCTACTCATCTCTTCCATTTGGCCATCTCTGAGTTGTATGTTTTGCAATAAACTGGTGGTAGGAAGTAAAGTGCTTCTCTGAGTTCTGTGAGTTGTCATAGCAAATTATCCAACCTGAGGAGGGAAACATGGGAATCTTGGATTGATAGCTGGTTGGTCCATCAGAAGTAGGGAGATCTGGATTTGTGATTGGAGTCTGACATGGGAGTGGGGGGCAGTGAGGGTCTGCAGAGTCTGGGCAACTCAGGAAAGTTAGTGTCAGCAGTGTTGTGGGTAGAGATACAGTTTTGTTCTAGTCGATGTTTTTCCTTTAGGAACCAGATTCCTTTCTACACACCATTGCATCTGTAATGCCAAGTACACAGTATGGCTTGAGATGGTGTGTGTGAAAAGCTGAAGGAATAAATAAATCTGACTCCAACACATCAAACATTACTAGAAGAGATTAAAAGGAGATAACATATTTCACATTAAAGGATGCATTTGAAGTTTAGACTTGTAATTGAATAATGTGAAACAAATGACCAGTACATTTCAATGGTTTCTACTTAATTCATTTAATAGGAGTTAAATAAGGAATGCCATCTTAATTCTTAAGGATTCTGAAAGCATTTCTTCAACAAAGTTCTCTACATCTTGTACTTTAAATTTTTTAAATACATATTTATTTTTGAGATAGAGAGAGACAGAGTGCAAACAAGAGAGGGGCAGAGAGAGAGGGAGACACAGAATCCGAAACAGGCTCCAGGCTCTAAGCTGTTAGCACAGAACCTGAAGCGGGGCTCGAACCCATGAACCACGAGATCATGACCTGAGCCCAAGTCAGATGCTTAACTGACTGAGCCACCCAGGCGCCCCTACATTTTGTATTTTAAATATCACTAGTCGGGTGCCTGGGTGGCTCAGTCATTAAGCATCAGACTCTTGGTTTCAGGTCAGGTCGTGATCTCAATGTTTGTGAGTTCAAGCCCTGCATTGGGCTCTATGCTGACAGCACAGGGCCCAGTTGGGATTCTCTCACCCTCTCTCTCTGCCCCTCCCTGGCACACTCTCTCTCTCTCAAAATAAATAAATAAACTTAAAAAAAAGATTAAAAATAATATCACTGCTAAAATTTGCCTGATCTGTTTTCAGCATGTAGACCTTTACATTTTTATACTATTTTTTTTTCTGTTTAATAAAAGCAATACATCACTTAGAAATTTTGGAAAGTACCAAAAATCCCAAAGAAATAATTGCTTTTTTAAAATATCATTTATTGGCAAATTGGCTAACATACAGTGTGTAAAGCGTGATCTTGGTTTTTGAGGTAGAGTCCTGTGGTTCATCGCTTACATACAACACCCAATGCTCATCCCAACAATTGCCCTCCTCAGTGCCCATCACCCATTTTCTCCTCTCACCATCCCCTCACCCCCCTCACCATCCACTCACAGTTTGTTTTCTGTATTTAAGAGTCTCTTATGGTTTGCTTCCCTCCCTCTCTGTTTGTAACTATCCCCCCGCTTCCCCCATGGTCTTCTGTCAAGTTCCTCAAGATCCACATATGAGTGAAAACATATGATATCTGTCTTTAGGAAATAATTGCTTTTAATGCCACTCCCTGGAGATCATCACTCTAAAATTTTGGCGTTTGTCACCTTGCAGACTTTTTTCCTCGAAGTCCTACACTTGGCTGAGGTAGTATAACATGCACAACTGTGAATTCTGGTCTTGAAATGTCACTTAACCTTGTATCTATAGTCAGCATTTTCCCATTTCGTTGGGATTCCTCACACACATCATCCAAATGTCTGTAGCCAAGATTTACAGGGTGGGCTCCAGACCAGCAATACAGGCATTGCATGAGAGCTGCATCTGCAGGGACCCACCCAGACCTACTGGGTCAGAGATCTGGAGGGGGGGCATCCAGTCATCTGTGGGTCAGCAGCCCCTAGATGATGCAGAGGGAGTTTGAGAACCCCAGCTATGTGGTCTGGCTCTCAGTCTCCTGGGGGAGGCGGAATAAGAATTTTCTTTTTTACAGTTATAAATGTTTTACAGAACCCTTTGTTCACATTTCGGAGTATTTCTTTCAGATACAGTAATTAATCAAATGTATACTCACCTAGTGAAAGGGTATGATACATGGAGACTGAATTCGTTCTGGATACAGGTTGTGGTAGTTTTCACTCCTCCAAATACAGCTTGAGATGCTCTCTCTGACCACAGCCTTCCTCTTACACAAACTTGTTCTTTTCATGCTTTTTCTTTTTTTTTTTTAATTTTTAATGTTTTATTTATTTCTGAGAGACAGAGAGAGAGACAGAAATAGAGAGAGACAGCGTGAGCAGAGGAGGGTCAGAGAGAGATGGAGATACAGAATCTAAAGCAGGCTCCAGGCTCTGAGCTAACTGTCAGCTCAAAGCCCAACGCAGGACTCAAACCCAAGAACTATGAGATCATGACCTGAGCCAAAGTCGGATGCTTAACTGATTGAGCCACCCAGGTGCCCCCTTTATAAAAATTTTTTTCATGCTTTTTCTTAGTAAGTTATTTGTATCTTTCATATTGTCTTCTATAACTTTTTCTTTTTTTTTAATGTTTATTTATTTTTGAGAGGGACATAGGGTGTGAGTGCGGGAGGGCCAGAGAGAGAGGGAGACACAGAACCTGAAGCAGGCGCCAGGCTCTGAGCTGTCAGCCCCGAATCCAATGTGGGGCTCGAACTCATAAACTGTGAGATCATGACATGAGCCGAAGTCAGATGTTCAACCAACTTAGCCACCCAGGCGCCCCTATAGCTTTTTTTTTTAATAGCAAGGATGTGTTAAAGCTACTTTTTTGTGCCTTTACATGTTTGTGATCATTTTAGCCTACAGATATTTTTCACCTGACCTGGCCAATCCTACGTATTTATTTATTTTTATAAATCTAAATGCCATTTCTCATTCCTGAGATTAAATAGTATTTACTTATATTTTCTTTTAATGTTTACATGAAAAAATTTAGAACTGTAGTCCACTCAGATTCTTTTTTTTACCGTAACTTTTTTTTACTGTCTAAATAGCATTTTTTTATTAAAGGTTTTTATTTTTTTAATGTTTAAATATTTTTGGGAGAGAGAGAACGAGAGACAGAGAGCAAGCAAGGAGGAGCAGAGAGGGAGGGAGACACAGAATCTGAAGCAGGCTCCAGGTTCTGAGCTGTCAGCAAAGAGCCCGACGTGGGGCTTGAACTCACGAACCATGAGATCATGACCTGAGCTGAAGTTGGATGCTCCACCGACTGAGCCACGCAGACACCCGTAAATAGCATTTTCAAAAGTGCTTAAACAATTTTTCTATAATACTGTCAGTGAATATTTTAATCATAACTTTCACTTGCTCACCGTGATTCCCTGTTTGATTTAACCTTAGCACCTGTGATATTCAAATTATTTCAGCACAGCAACTGTGGTCCCCTTATAGTCCTGTGTTACAGCGAAAAATAATGTCAGGTATTTTGTTCATTTACTTTTTATAATGTACCAAGAGCTTAAAAAGCTTAATTTCTTATCTGACGGGGAGAACATGTCATTGTTCCTTTTGTGAGGGTGTTTCAATGCATTTTTGTTCTGAATAAATTTAGCTTCTCCTCTCTCCATTATAGTTGGATGGAAACCATTCTTAGACTTTGTGTATGTACAAAGTCTATAAAGTTCACACAGTTTTCTACTTTTATCCACCTTGTAGTTTAAACAAGTTTGAAAAATGAAAGTAATATTTATGAGTTGACTTCATTTCTCTTTGCAGTAAAGCTTACAAAAGAGTGTGTAGATGGAGACTTTGAGCCCCTATCATGAAAAAATCGCAGCTACCTAGTGGGTCAGGAAGGAAGAAATAATCTGAGGGAAAGATCAGGAAGAGTCTAATGAAAAGCATGACTTGCAGGTTGGCGTAGGATTGCAGGTGGCACGGCGTCACGGGTCAAGCATTGAACTTTGATTTCAAGGTGGAGGGAAATCGTAGTGTTTGCCATAGCCTGGCCCCTTCCTGCTAGAGGGGAGACTGGAGGTGTGCTGCCCCAGAGAGAGGTGGCTGTGGGGACATCTCCCAGGTTCTAATTCACTCCCCTTCTGGGCCACAGCAGGTACTGGTGGGGTTTCTTCTCCTGGGAAGGAGCTCTGTGGGAGGCGGTGGGAGAGGTGGATGGCGGGCCGGAGGACATCTTTAAAGATAAAATGGTCTCTGACCTCATTGGAGATCTTGCTCAGAAGTGATGTTTCTCTCATAGTTTATTGCTTATTTGAGTCTCATCTCATTAGAGTCTCACCGCAGTCCTGTGATGTAATTGGAACTGTTGTCATTGTCATCACTTGACAAATGAGGAAAGGCAAACACAGAAGCTTAAGGAATTGGCTGGAGGTCACACAGCGGAGGGGTAACAGATCCAGGAAGAGAGCTACAGATTCCTGGACCGTGGTTCTCTGTGCTTAAGCACTAAGCCGGGGTCACATCGGTTTTTCAGATGACTTTTTATCGTTAAGTCCAATTGAGTAGAAAATATTTCTTAAATTCTGCTTATAAAATGATACTGTCGTGTGAATGTACTTAATATATTGGCCTTAAGAAGTAATCTTCATTTACGGGGCGCCTGGGTGGCTCAGTCGGTTAAGTGTCCGACTTCGACTCAGGTCATGATCTCGCGGTTCGTGGGTTCGAGCCCCGCGTCGGGCTCTGTGCTGACTGCCAGCTCGGAGCCTGGAGCCTGTTTCAGCCTGTGACTCCCTCTCTCTCTGACCCTCCCCTGCTCACGCTGTCTCTCTCCCTCTCCTAAAAATAAATAAAACTTAAAAAAAAAAAAAGAAGTAATCTTCATTTATATACACTTTTGATAGTTTTCTTTTTCTACAAAAGGTTTTGTGTTTGTCACTGGGAGCACATTAGAGTGAAGTGGTATCTGTCCCAAACATAGTCTTTCTATCCTGTTCTTTTTTTAATTTTTAATTGAAGTATGGTTGACCTACACAATTATATACATTAGTCAATGGTCATCACAACAAGTCTGTTACCACCTGTCACCATAGAAAGTTATTAAATATTATTGACTATATTCCATAGACTGTACTTTTCATCCTTGTGACTTACTTATTTTATAACAGGAAGTCTATAACTCTTAATTCCCATCACCTTATGTATTCTTGTTCTTCTTAAGGCATTAAACTCAGCTGAATCAAGGAACTAACTCTGTGAGGAGGCAGAAATATTTAGGAGACTCTAAAATAAAAATTGTCTTTTCTTCTTATCCTGTTTTCTTTCATTGGATTCTTTGTTTTGAATTAGTACTCTATTTGCTTAATGGACCCTTTCCTCATTTTTCCATCTTTGGTTTTTCTTTTTTTTCTGACTTGAGCTGAATTCCTAATTCCTACTATCTATTTTTTCCTTCTAGGTAAAATGGAAAACCAGTATACCCTCTTTGTGGCTGGAGGAACCGTTTTATTATTGCTGTTTGTAACCCTAATAACCACCGTCATTGTCATTTCTTACCGCAGGTGAGTATTGCAGCTCATTCTGAATCTGGTTTCCCCTGAGTAATTCCAATCTGAGGGGTTCTGTGTTAATATCCAGTAGTTGGCCAACCTGTCTTAGCACTCACATACACAAATATTTTTCTTACACGAAGGAGAAGTAGTTGTGGGTAATATCAGGGGAGAAAGCTAGCGCAGTTCACTTAAGAATTAATAGGAGCTGCTCCCACATTAACAAAACCTTCATATCCTGGGCAGACAACTGCCTGGTTCCTCTGTGCTGCCTCCAGTGCCATCTGTCTTCCTCCTCCTGCAAGGAAAAGAGGCTGCTGGGTGTGTGTGTGTGTGTGTGTGTGTGTGTGTGTGTGTGTGTGTGTGTTGGAAAGGGGAGAAGAAAAGGAGGAGGGATTCTGAGAAGGGGAAGAACAAGGTTGAGCAGCAATGATAATTCATGTGTTCATTCATCAAGCATCTACTTCGACGTAGTGAACAAGACGTGACGGAGTGCACATTCTAATGAACAACATAGTTTTAAATGGTTGTAATTTCTCTGATACAAGCAATGTAGCTAGTATTCCTAAAAAATTATTGGGGAAGAAAGGTGTTGGCGGGGGCTAATTTAGAGACAGTAGTTGGCCATTGACCTCAGCTAAAGTTTCCCACCTTTTACTGTCTTGTGGCACCCTTAGGGATTTTCTAGGGTTTTCTTGGTTGACTCTTTCTCCCTTCTCTTGCTGTCTTACATTCCCCAACTCACTTGTCTATGTATTTGTTGCAATCTTAGCTGTGATCATATTGAGTTGGAATTACTCTTCCTTATGTTCCACTTAAAGTGTTCTCTTCTTAGAGAAGGGAAGGAATACGATCTCTGCTCTTCTCTTTTACCCCAGCAATATTACCAAGCACACGCATACGCGCACGTGCGTGCGTGCACACACACACACACACACACACACACACATGCTTGTGCATGCATGTATATTAATGGGTTATCAGGCAGGTTTCTCTGTCTCGTCTCCGTATCCTGACCTCACATCTTTGGAAGCTTGTGGTACTGCTCAGTTGATATTAGTGAATATTCTCAGTCTGCTTCCTGATGCCAGGTATCTCCTCTCTCCTCTCCTTCTAACACATTTACTTTTCCCGGGTGCTCTTCTAGAAGCAAGACTGATCATGTCCTTCCTGTTTAAACCTTTCATCATCTTCCTACTGCCACCAGAATGACGTTAGAAGTCACGAACACTGTATCAGAGGTGCCTGTTGTTCTGACCCCCACCTAATTAGTGGAGCCCCAATCAAATGCTCACTCATATTTTCTACTTTACTCCCCTTGATGTTGGAAAATTTTGTTAAAACTGCAAATCTTTAAAAAAACTAAAAAAATATTTTTTTAATGTGTACCTTTGAGAGAGAGAGATGCATGAGCAGGGTAGGGACAGAGAGAGAGGGAGACCCAGAATCCAAAGCAGGCTCCAGACTCTGAGCTGTCAGCACAGAGCCTGACGCAAGGCTTGAACTCACGGACTGTGAGATGATGACCTGAGCCGAAGTCGGACACTTAACTGTGCCACCTAGGTGCCTCTAAAATATATCTTTAGAGAGAGGGCATGTGTGAGTGAGTGAGGGGTGGACGGAGAGGAAGGGGGAGAGAGGAACTCAAACAGGCTCCATGCTCCATGTGGAGCCCAACTTGAGGCTGGAGATCATGACCTGAGCCGAAATCGAGAGTCAGATGCTTAACTGACTGAGTCACCTGGACGCCCCAAACTGCAAGCCTTATTCTGTGAACAGAGTCAGGTGACTCTCTTCCCATTTGAAAAGCCAACAAAATGCTATTTCCCAATATTTGGCCTTACTCTTGTGGATCATTCCAGGCGTGGGACACATGTCCCCTGTGGGAGGTCTGTCCTGGAAAGCGACATGATGTCACCATGTGGACTCACATTGTACTTTGTCTCTGCCGCATCTCACAGGCTGCTTTGTAGCTGAATCACTTTTGTGCTTGTCCTCCCTCCTGTTCATAATGACAGGATTGTGTTTTGTTCATTTCTTAGTGAAGCATTTAGCACTTATGTTTCCAAATAATGGATGGTCAGTATGTATTTGTCTAATTAAATTGAATCACGAAACAGTCATTTCCCCTTTCTCTCCATCATGGGCTGCCCTCAAGTCTTCTCCCTGGTCAGAAATTAGCAAATTGAGAGAAGGAATCCAGGATGTCAGTGACACAGAGGATTTTTCTAGTGCTTCACCCCGGTTGATGAGAAATGCGCTGAGGGCAGCTCCAACAGCAGGAGCATCCGGAACGCGGGCCACAGGGTAGGACAGAGTGAGTGACAGCATGGATCTCCAGAGGGTCACAGATGTTGGGCATGATGGATTTAGCTTCATGAAAATGCATCACTTTTACATGAATAGCTAAATTGAACTGCAGAATACATTGTTCCATTTGGCTAAACGAGATAAAAAGATTCACAGACTTGAATGCGTTATCGTGGCTGAACATCACAAAGGAAGACACACTTGTTCTTTCTACTTTCTTGCCCGTATCTGTTTGTGGTTGTTACTTGGAATGGAAATGTTTTGAAAAATGACCCCAGAGCTTAAACAGCGGCCTTCTTGACTCTGTGTTAGTCACTGTTTAAAATAATCTCGCTGCTTCGGATGCACTGACCAGGGGAGAAGCCAGAGGAAGCTGTAGTGTGCCTGAATGAAACTGAGCCCTTCCTCTACAGCCAGCACCTCGTAGCCTGTGTGTACGGGGGTCCAGGGGCATTTCCCACACTTCTCTGCTCTCAGTTTGTGTTGCTTCCAGTTAGAGATCAGAATGGTAGCATTATCAGTCAATGTGCTTGGTGGATGTGTGTGGCGCCGGTTAGGCAGGTTGGAGCCAAAAGGCAGTCTGTTCATCGACACCCGTGTTTATAGGAAGAAATGTAATGTTCAGTGAGCAAAATGTTGCAGATGTATTTTTACCTTTGTTGCCCACTTTGATGTTCTGGCCCAAGAGGCTATTTTGCTTTGCTCGGGACTATCGTGATTTCAGCCTCCTCTCGGGGAATCTCTTTTGGATCAAGCCAACCAGAATGGCTGCTCAGCCTAGAACAAAACACAGTGTTTACTGTCTTTATTTTGCAGGGGACTGAACTTTACAGATGCAAACGATTAGTAAATTGCTGAGCACCAGTTAAACACAGATCATCTGACTCCAAGCTTCTTGTTCTCTTTCCTCCATGATGCCATCTATTCTAGGCTTATGTCAATAACATATATATTTGGAGCTCTTTGGGAAAATTAATTCTGTATTATGAGATAGCAAGCCTTGTGAACCATGATTTAACAAAAGATCCAAGGTCATAGATTTGTTCCCTTCTATTTGTAAATAGAAGGCAGTAATAGCACCTGTCACACAGATTCTTTTGAGGAGTAAGTAATTTATATGGAAGACCTGGAAACATGACTTTCACATAATAAACCTACACATCAAACAATTAAATAAGTTAATCGTGTAAAAGAGACATCATAAGTAAACAAGTGCACCCAGAATAAGATAAGTTTGTGATTATGTTGACGTAGCAGGAGGATTTCAGGGCGACTAGGAGAGAATACGTCCATCATCTGAACCACTGTTCCTTGGCGGGAGACTAGCTGGCTGGTTTTTAAACTTTCCATGAAGGAATGACACCTTTATCTTTTTGCAAAAAGGAAAACAACCCCACATTTTTGCATCTGGTCCATCTCCTCTATGGCCTGATAAGAATCTTTTCTTTAGGGAGATGAAAAAAAGATAGTCATCATCTCCTCATGATAACTATTTTCATACACTTGGATAGAGTCATTCCATGTACCGCATTCAATTATAGTAGCCTTCTTTTCTTCTCCTCTTGAATTTTCTCTTCAAAGGTTCCTCCTGAAGTGAGGTGTTTATAGTTTTCCTTGGGACGGTGGAGAGTGCATGGACTCTCCTGGCTCCAGGTGGCCCATTGACATCCAGTGACGTGATTCCAGAAGCAGTAGAGCCTAACAGTCATGAGGGAAGTCTGTGGATTAAAATTCTGATACTGCCACTAACCAACCATGTGATTTGGTTCAAAGTGCCTCAGTTTCCCACTCTGTTACATTTATGGGTTTGGTGAAAGCTAAATAAAATAATCCATAGAGGAGGCTTAGTAAAACACCTGGAAGTTTCTGTAAAGGGGAACTCTATTATCACTGGCATCTGAGAAGTTACACTGTGGCATTTAAAATAAAGTTCTGTATTGTGGGAAATCTCTAAGCCCAAGATTATTCAGAAAAGGCAGTAAGCCATTTATGTAACAATTCACTATGAACCATTCTTTAGGAAGCTCACTGAGATTAATTACTAATGCATACTGGCTGGATATCCATTTAGATCTCTTCACCATCTGTGGAAGATAAAAAATGAAAAATTAGGTCAAGGGAATTTTGAGTAGGTTTGTATAAACCAACCATGGATGCTGCTTCAACATATTAATAAAGGCATGTGGGCTGGGGTACAGGTAACGTATAATACTCTATTATATGCAATAATACTTGTGTTGGAGTGTCATATGTTAATACTTCTATTGAATATGTATTCTCAGGAGAAGGAAACAGAAAAGAGGACTATTTAAAGAGCACAGAAATAAGGATGCACAGAATAAGGTAAGTTCTCTCAGAACTGTCATTGCTCCTGCTTCGGCGCATTGTAAACATCCTGTAACATCAGTCCATTTTGCAGTCAACGACCTTATTGTTCCTTCAATAACCTGGCCATGGAGTTGCCTGTAATTCCAGTGTCATCTCTTTGAGGAAACACTTGTTTTCTGACCTATTTTCCCATTATTAATGCTCTTTGAAACAGTTTGTTTTATATCAGTACAAATGAAAGGTACAATCACAACGACATCCTAATAATCAACACTATGCATTCCCAACATCTGTTAATTGGTTTCCCAGGGCTGCCACCACCAAATTATCACAAAGGAGGTTACTTAAACAACAGAAATCTATTCCCTTGCAGTTCTGGGGGGTTGAAGTCCAAAACTGAGTCTCTGCAGGATCTGTTCCCTCTTGGGATGAGAGTCTGTTCCACGCTTCTCTCCTGGCTTCTGGCGGGTGGTGGCAGTCCTTGGCCTTCCCCGGCTGATGGACCCTTCACTCCAGTCTCTGCCTCTGTCTTCCCATGACATTCTTTAGTGTTGGCATGCACATGCCTGTCTCTCTTCCCTTTTTATAAGGCATCAGGGGTGTTGGACTAAGGGCTCACCTTACTTCAGTATGACCCCATCTTAGCCATTCACACCCTCAACAACCCCACTTCCAAATAAGGTCGCATTAAGAGGGTTTAGGAAGTGCATTCTTTTTGGGGGGGGTCACCATCGACCTAGAACAGGCATTATAATAATATTTTTATATTCTAAGTTTATTGTGAGGATTAAATTACACCATGTAAAAGACCCGAGGCATAGCAAGCACATTAGAAAGACACAGTGCTATGCTATTTATTATCATTATTATGGTTTTTATTGATGTATTAACTAAAGGATTCTCAGATTTCTTTTTTTAATTTTTTAGTATTTATTTATTTTTGAGAGACAGAGAGACAGAACGAGAGCAGGGGAGGGCAGAGAGAGAGGGAGACACGGAATCTGAAGCAGGCTTCAGGCTCTGAGCTGTCAGCCCAGAGCCCAATGTGGGGCTCGAACTCATGAACTACGAGATTATGATCTGAGCCAAAGTTGGCCGCTAAATCAACTGAACCACCCAGGTGCCTTGTTTAACTGAAAGAGTAGAAAATCTCTTCTGGGTTTGCAGATAAGCAGGATACTTATTTTCATAGTCAATGCCTCCACTATTGGTCAGATATTCTCTTTAACATACATTATTCTGTTTACAAAATTTTACAGTAAAACATTTCTCCAGGTGTTATCTAAAATTACATCCCTTTCTCTTTAATTATTTTCAATTGAATTCTACATCGCCAAACATCAAGTAATAAAAAGTTTCTCACAATCTAACATGTGTGCTTCAGATTTCTTTGTTACCTATTTATCTGTTGGTTGGAACTTTTTCTTCTCTTGGTTACTCTCCACACAACAAAAAGTGTTTCTGGACAATTCATGGCTGGCTTTTTGATACTAACTGGAAAGACTGAGGAAGTCCTGCCTTGTGTCACCTACCTCTCTAACAAGCAATTAAATAGTGCTCTGTCATACACAGTTGCGGGGCTCCCTGCTCTGTCCTTAGCTGCTGTCCACTCAAGCCAATCTAAAGCCAAGTTTATTGCTGTGAATTTCAGAGGAGCAAAAGAGCTTTGCATCTTCCTGCATTAAGTGTTCAACTTGTTCAGACTTCTATAGACTAATGATCTTTTGAATGATGGTTAGGAAGTTAGATAACAAGTTGGATTGTGAAAGAGGAAGAAGCTAGACCTACCTGATAGTTTTGGGGTTGTAGGCACGCTCCTTAAGTAACAACCGCAGTGTCACTTTCCCTTTGCTTTTGGCCTGCACACACGGGAACCGGTCGCAGTTTCCAAACTACTCACCAAAGGACCCCTCGATCTTGTTTTCCTTCTCTTCCTCTCAACTTCCCTCTCTTACCCATACCTACCTATTTTCTGCCACGTATATAGATAGGTGGTCAAAGTGACTTGATTAGGATAGAGAATATTAATGATTTTATAACCTCATTTTGAAAGTAATGCCACCATTTTGTTCATTTCTTTTATTGTGTTTAGTTGCTTATTTTTAAGACAAGAGACTGTGTACTTTAAAAGTATTGTTTCTTAAAGCATTCATTCAATGGAAATGATTGAGTATCCACTAAGGAAGATGCTATATTAGACTTCCATATAAAAATGAGAATAATTGTTCTTATCAAACACGGAGAGAAAGTTCTGAGGCTAAGCAGGTATTTCATAATCTATAAAATGTAGCAAATGATGATCTAGATTAGTCTCCTGTTGCATGTCACTCTGAGCCCCGCAGGTCAAGAATGTGACTTCTCATAGAAGTTCAGTACAAGGAAGAGACTCTTTGATGAAGTTAATCATAATAGATATTTGACTTCTATTGTGGTTGATTTAAGAGGAGATTTGTTTTGGGTATCTTTGGTTTTTGCTGAAATGCAGTGAATCATTGACATTCTGTCTGTCTTCATAGGCAACCAACAACTACAGAAATCCCATCTCTACTCATCAGTCCTCGGATAGTGCAAGAGAAGATATTTACGTCAACTACCCAGCCTTCTCTCATAGACCAAAGACTAGAATCTAAGCTTTTTCCTGGACTTGAGCAAAATTTATGATGACTGTTATGTACATGGATCTTAATACAATTTCTTCCCACTACACAGTGCCTATCCTGGATACCAGTTAGCTAAATTTATTTAATTTGATAGGAAAGATACTTTCTTACCTAGAGAACATTCTTAACAGAAATGTTTCAGAAAACCTGACTCTAATTAGCTTAGACATGAAGGGAAACTTACTGAATCATGTAATGGGACCATCCCAGGGAGATGAAGCTTCAGGCAAGGGTAATTCACAGAGGTTTAAATGTCATGCTTAGAATTAAGCTCAAGCATAAACCCCTTTCTGGATCCCCTTTTGTGGTGTTGGATCCACTTTATTGGTGTTAGCCTCTCATTCAGGCATTTCCCTTGTGTTTCCAAAAACTCTTGGCAATTCATAATCCTTGTTTCTGCCTGGGAGAGAGTTTACTTCTCTGATAGAGCAAATAGACTTGGTTATTTGTCAAGCATTAAACAGGCAACATGGCTGGTAAGGATGGATTGGTTTAAGTCAATTAAGGGTTCACTTCTAGAACAAGGAGTGAGGCCAAAGCACATTACTGGGAATTCAGAGTATCATTAGATGAGGGAGACAGGGCCTGGAAGCTGGGCTGGTTACCAACAGATGTGAACAGCAGTGCCATTCCGAGACATCTCTTGTTAACCAACTAAAAAGAGAATATGTGGACGGGTATGGGTCAGCTCTCCCTCTGCCTACTGGAAAATCTGCTATATCAGCAGAGTTCAGAAGAGTACTTGGCAGCAGAACAAAGGAATGGCCAAGAGGAAGATAAATGTGACACGGAATCTCTCCCCTTTCTCTTATCAAATAAAGTAATCTCTGATCTACATAGAATTCTTGCCACTATCCCTGGTCTAGCTTTAAGAACAAGTGTAGTAGATGGTCCAATGATAACTTAATGTTTTTGATATTGAATTTTTTCACTGTTGAGAATTATTTTATTTTTTTTAAATGTTTACTTATTTTTGAGAGAGAGAGAGAGGCAGGTGGAGGGGCAGAGAGAGAGAGAGGGAGGCATAGAATACGAAGCAGGCTCCAGGTTCTGAGCTGTCAGCACAGAGCCTCACGCGGGACTCAAACTCACAGGAGGTGAGATCAACACCTGAGCAGAAGTCAACTGAGCCACCCAGGTGCCCCCAAGAATTATTTTTAATATGTAAATCCTCTCAAAAGAGTCAGGCATCTAGGCATTATTGGTTGCTGTTGTTGTTGTTGTTTTAAATAACTATGTGAAATCTGAATATAAGAAAAAGAATGTTAGCTGGAGTGTGGTTTGGGTTGTAGGGTCGAAATGTGGGGGGAGGAATATTGGAGAGCTACAGGGAAGGGGGGACAGGGAACAAAGAACGTGAAGATCCAGAGAAACTTGTCCTGCTTCACACTTTGGCCGAGACAACCCTAGTGAGTCACTACAGAGCAGTTAGTGGCCTTTATGCCGTTGTCCAAATTCTAGATGGAGGCCAACATGAAAAGTGTTTCTGAAACCAAGTAATGAGAGCACAATGGTCATTGCCAAAGACGGCGATCATTCATGTCTCAAATAGTTACTATTCATCTCTAAAGATTCCTCACAAAAATTGCATCTGAGGTATCAAAGTTGTAGACTTTTTGGGATAATTTTAAGTGAACCAAAACCAAACCCTTAGGTTATCTAGGCAGATTCTAAGCTGTTATTTACAGTTTTAAGCAAGTCCGTTGGTGTTTTATGATTACAGCTTTAATATGCACGCCAGATAGTGCAATAACTCTGTGAATTACAGAAATTGTGAGTGCTCTATCTGTTTCAGAAGGGAAGAAGTAAAAAAGGTTACTTCTCAATTGTATGTACATCCATGTATTTAGTTGTTATTTTTATTTTTGGCTTAAAGATCTTTATACCTGGATTCATGAGATATTTCCAGAAATATACCATTATAACCAGATTGGAAGGTAGTTTACAAGGCAACAATTCTGCTACTTTGTTAACTATATCAGAGCTATAAAAGTTTCCATGGCTGAATCTATCAGTATGCATGGTGAAACAAACCTAGCATTATTTCAAAGATAAACGATTTCTTTTTCCTAAAAGTCAAAGACAGTCAAAATATTACTTTCTGGAAGATTCTGATAACCAAATTCTCAATGACGAATACGAGTGAGTGGTAAAACATTTCTATCATCGCAGTATGGGGAAATGTAAATCCCGCTTTAACAGAGGAAATGATCGTGGGGGTGTGGGTGCGCAGTTCAGCCAGAGAAAACCATCTTCATGGCTACACTCACCAAAGACTTTTGTAGCAGAGCCTCTAGAACATTTACAACCTGTTTTTCCATGTATGTTTTACTTTCTCTTTAACTGTCACTCACAATATTTATGAGGACTCTATACTCTGCCCTCTTCTTCCAGTATTCTTCCTCTACAGAGCTTGGGATTTTTCAGGGGTTTTGGAGCCCTTCTAAGTCCTCCAGGATTTCTCTGAACCCCCTGCTGGACCTGTTACACTCTTAGCTGTTCATGCTGATGAAATTCTACTCACTAATTTTCTTCTTCTGGACATCTTTACTTATTAACAAAGCACTTTTGTTGTTGTCTGTTTAATATTATTCCTAATTTGCTAGAGTTTTGTAACTCTATGTAATATATATATATATAACTATACCTACTATATATATACTACATGGTATATATAGTATATTGTGTGTGTGTGTGTGTGTGTGTGTACACAGTGTATATATATATTGTGTGTATGTGTGTGCGTGTGTGTGTGTGTATCCCCCTAATCTCTTGTATCTACTATTCTGGTTGTTACTAAGGAAACAGATCAAAACAGATACACAGAATAAAAGGTCAGAATTGAATTAAATTATGTTTTAAATCTTTATTTGAAAGGTGCTACTTAGGAGGCAATAAGATTATTTTTTACATATATAATATATGATGACATGTAATAGGTTACATAAAAGTCTGTGTCCATTGGGTGCCATTATTTGAATATTTACATTAAAGTTACTGATTAAAGGGAATTGCTGTATGATGACGAGGTAGGTAAGTTTGTTGAATGTCAGTATAAACAGTTTTGTCAGGGAAAGAATGCATGCTATTAACCTACAATGACCAGGTATTGACTATATTATCAGAGAGACCTTGAGGCATTATTTAAAGGACTTTATGCACACTGAGAAAATAGAATTGAAATTTCATTAGCTTGTAATTATACTTATGAATGGAAGGCAATGGATGCAACTATATTCTTTAGTTAGTAAATATCGAATGTATAGGATATATTTTTTTTAATGTTTTATTTATTTCTAGGAGAGAGAGAGAGACAGCGTGAGCAGGGGAGGGTCAGAGAGAGAGGGAGTCACAGACTCGGAAACAGGCTCCAGGCTCTGAGCCGGCAGTCAGCACAGAGCCCAACACGGGGCTCGAACCCACAAACCGTGAGATCATGACCTAAGCGAAAGCCGGACGCCTAACCGACTAAGCCACCCAGGCGCCCCAAATGTATAGGATATTTTAAGTAATTCCATTTATTACTAAAATATACATATACATTTAAAATACATTGGTTATCAGTTTACAAGACAAAATATGATAAAAATAACTTCAGTAAGTTTATTTTCATTGTAAACATTGAAGTGTTCTTGGTTTCTATAGAACTATGTTAAATAACACCTACAATTATAGTAATTTACCAAATTTGAAGAGTCCACATTGTAATTAGAAATTGCTGTAATTAAAATGCTTCTCCTGGATTTATAATAATGTGCTATATATTCTCTACTACTTGTATGAGATTTCAACAAGATTGGAGGTATTGTACAACTCGATGCACTAAACTGTGAGTATTGAAAAAGACACCTTTGAAAAATATAAAATGATACAAACCTATAATACAACTATTTATCACCATTAGTTTGGCCACTATTACAATGTAGTGCCTAGAAAGTGTTGACCTCCACATTCAGACTTTTGCATAAATTACTTTTCCACTGTTTTTTATCCCCCCCACTGGAATCATTCTCCATCAAATTTCTAGGCTGTTATATATTTATCTGAAAAATAAAAACAAGTTTTTTTGTTTTTTTTTTTTTAAACTCTTCTATTGCTAGCAACCCATATCCAGAACAGTGGCTTCTAGAATTCACCACAAAGCTTTCTAAGGGACTTTTACAAATCTTCAGGGTTGGTTTACATATTATATTATTCCAGAGTCAAAGCACTAACTGTGTTGTAAGGTGTTGTAATAAAAGACCTAATCTGGAGACATGTGTGATAAATGTCTGGAATAATTCCCATTTATTGCCTATTGTCTGTCTTTGAATGAAGTTAGATCAGTCACCATCTTTAGAACATTTTCTACAGTATTATGTGTAATTTCAGATTCTCTGGTTTTGTAGGGAGTGCAGTGTACTTGACATACTGTATTCTGTTGTTTGAAGGAATAAAGTGCTGTGATTCACCATCGTTAGTTTTACTTGCCATCAAAGAATATTAGGGAGAAAGTCCCACAGGGTAATAAAGCAACGTGAAAAGTTAAGTGCAGAAAAAATTCAAACCACTGACGCCTTGTAACTTCTCTCTCAGTGCAACATTCAGTGCATTTTCTAAGTGTCAGTGGTTCAAAGTCAAAGTGGGATTTTTTTGCAAAGGAAGTTGTTTCCTACCCTTCCTGTTTTTCTTCCATTGAGACAACACATTTCACTTCCTCCCACTGATGATTTTATTTCTCTCTACTTTTCTGAATAGCATGCTTCCTTCACTACTAGATTTTTTTTTTCAATTTTAGACATTATTTATTGATGCAGATGCCTTCCTCTCCATAAACTCGCTCACATGCGTACATTTCCCGGGTGCTCATCCTTCCAAAATATTTGTACTAAAATTGGATTATTTCAATATTTGGTGTCTGTATTTTTATGACTTTGTCAACACTCTTCTCAGCTGAATCGAATGGTAAAAATGATGGTGTGTTCAACCAGTTTTGTATTTTTTACCATACATGTATCTCAATTCTTCCTCGGTGATCCAAATAATCCTCTGTGATGAACAGGTGTTCCCAACAGTCTTATCTTCCTGAAAAAGTTGCCCCAGAATCTTGGGCCGCAAAGCAGTGGTTCTTCCTTCATAGCCGTCATTTTGTGTCTCCCTTCACTCAGAAAAAAAAAAAAAATGAAGAAAAAGGAACATGAAACCTGGAATCAATCTGGAAAATTTCCTAGTACAAAAGGATATGAGGTTCCAGACTGCAATTGTTTAAGCAGCACACTGAACAAGGGATGATAAGAAACTTATTAATATTTGGGTTTGTGTCTGTAAGAGTTGGGGGTATTGGTTTTAGTCATTAGAAGCTGATGTTGAATTTTATAGAAAAAAAAATACCCCAATATAGTTCATTCATTTGAATGGTATGATATGAGTGACTTACAGCAGTTCTAGCGCAAACAGGAAACGTGTCCATAAGCAGGAGAAACACTATGACTTAAAGCTCAACCACTCAGCCTGGAGCACTGTGCTGCAAACCTGAACGGCATCACTGCCCACACGGGCACAAGTTATTTTTGCCTTTCCTTTTTCTTTTAGAGAGGGAGAGAGAGTATGAGCAGGCGAGGGAGAGAGAGAGAGAGAGAGAGAGAGAGAGAGAGAGAGAGAGAGAGAATCTTGTACAGGCTCCACACTTCTATGCTCACTGCGAACCCAACACGGGGCTCGATCCCACCACACTGGGATCGTCATGTCCTGAGCCAAAATCAAGAGTCAGACACCCAACAGACAGAGCCACCCAGGTGCTCCAGCACGTGGACAAGTTCTGAACCCCACTTTCTATTTGCCTCACTTGTTTCAGAGTCAATCCCCCTTACATACCAGTGAGGAGTCATCCTTTCATAATGCAGGCAGGGTATAACTCACTTTCCAAATAAAGTCTACAATATGGTCTTCCTCCCAGGGCTGCTGACGAACTTTTCCCACTGACAGATGTCTCCACTCACTAGGTGATACTTTTCTTAATGGCACATTTTAGTTAGACTTTAATGTAAGTTCAAGACTTTCTATAATAGCTGAATTCGTTACGGGTGTATCCAAATCAATCTAAGATAGGTTCGGAATGAATTGGTGCATAAACAAATACAAGTTATAATCCATATCGACGCTCTCAGTACTGGAATAGTGGTCAGCAGTTCATTGTTAAGAATGTTACTGAGATTATGGGGTGTCTGGGTGGCTCAGTTGGTTAAGAGTCCAACTTTGGCTCAGGTCATGATCTCGTGGTTTGTGAGTTCGAGTACTGTGTCAGGCTCTGTGCTGACGGCTCAGAGCCTGGAGCCTGCTTTGGATTCTGTATCTTCCTTTCTATGCTCTTCCCCCAGCTCACACTCTGTCTCTCTCTATCTCTCTGTCTCTTTCAAAAATAAACGAACATTAAAAAGAAAAGAATGTTGGTGAGATTGGATTTGTATACTAGCATTCATCAGTCTCCCATGGAACAGATTTATTGCATATTTTTCTTAACTTTAACTTTGCCTGAGCTGACTGATTTTTAAAACTGTAGCTTATGTCTAGATGTGTTTTGGGCACCTGGGTGGCTCAGTCAGTTAAGCCTCTGACTCTTGATTTTGGCTCAGGTCATGATTTCATGGTTTGTAGGATCAAACCCCATGGTTCATAGGATCAAAGCCCATGATTTCATGGCTCATAGGATCAAACCCCTGTCAGCGCAGAGCCTACTTGGGATTCTCTCTCTCTGCCCCTCACCTACTCGCATGCTCTCTCTCTCTCTCTCTTTCAAAATAAATAATACGTGTGTCTTTATACAAAACATCAATTTCTTTGTGACATATTACCTCCAAAATTCCATGTAAGAAGTTGACTTTGTCCATTTTCTCAGACGGAAAACTGCTCATTAAAATAATTAAAATGCCACAAAATTATACTGAGTACCATTTGATCTGTAGAAATAAGCATTATAGGAAGAATGCAATGAGCAGGCAGTACTAATCTTGTACATGTGTCCAAAGAAGCAAAGGCCCTTTCTGAACTAAATTCCTATGAGTTTAAAATATCAAGCAAAAATACTCCAAACCTGGGAAAGTAATGCTAAACCATATTTGTAAGGCATAAAATTTGAGAACCTCTGGTAACGTTTTTACTCTCCAAAATTTAAATAATCTCAACTGATTGTGAATTTTTCTGGAAATTCATTCTTAAGATGATCTCCTTATTATTCAATCACTTATTCATTACAACCTTCATCCTAGGTATTCAAAATTACTTACAGTGAATAAGACCATTATTCTTTAATCAGATGATTGGATAAGATTGTGAGCTCTCCAGTTTACCCTCGATGTTATTAAATTTTCTTATTACAACTTTTGATGTGTCTGTGAACGTTCACGAGCATTTCTCCAGGGGAATCATTTCCCCCTTTTGTCCCCTGCTCCTATCCCTGACTGTTGAGTTTTCCATCCGTTTCTATGAAGGCCTTTCCCCTGCTGACTATGTTATTATTTTTATTTTTTAATTTCTTAGGTGAGACAGGAAGACCGCAGGAGCTAGTTTGTGTTCTGGCAAAGTCCTTTCCTCTGGATGTAGGTCTTTGTTACTTAGATGACTCTTGGCTTATTTCCCAATGTAGATCCTGCCTTTTCCCTTGCCGAGCCATGAGGGGACCTTTCTCAGGTGTTCATGGTGAGCATCTGGTGGGTTTCCTGGAGGGAAAGCCCATGAAAGAGTGGGATCCCTCTCGGGCTATGGCCCCCATGAGTTTCTCACAGTCCTATTACCCACTATCAGATGCCATCAATTCATCCCACTCACAGTTTAAGTGTTCCTGCCAGTTTAAGCCTCCAGGGCTTCAGCTCTGGGTAAGGAGAAATCAGTTGCTGTCACCTTCTGGGTGTGTCTGTCTTTGCAGATTTGTGGGTGATGGTTTGCCTTGAAACCTCAATCCTCTGATAGATCCAAGAGAAGTCACTGATTTATAATCTGTCCAGCTCTTTCTTGTTTCAATCAAGGCCATAACATCTTCCAAACCCTTTACATGTCAGCATTAATCCCTGTAGAAGTGCTTCGCCGTGTACTTTTAATATGTGTGTTTCCTGGTGCCTTAATTTCTAACCTGTTTCTTTGTCCTGACATTAGGAGGCTTCACTAGGCTGGTCTGACACTGGAACTGGATTCAGAGCCATCTGACTTTGCTCCATGTTGCTCCTTGGCCCCTTCTCATAAACCACAGGACCACCCAACCCAATATTGATGGAATATAAAAATTTGGCACATATGTAGAATATAATCTGATGATTAGTATGAGATTATGTTCAGTTTACTGACTATGTCCAGATCAACATCAGATCTCATAAAAATTTTCAGTCAAAAAGAAGCAAAAGGTAGTAGAGAGAAATTAATCTCAAACCATAAAAAAAAAAAAAAACAGTGATGGGGTAAGTGTACTCCATCAGCAAAAATTAAGTCAAAGGAACTACTGGTAACACCCACCCCTCACGGAATGTAGTCTGAGGCACCAGATTGGGATTCTAGAATGAATGAATGGACAGAAATGCAAATCCCCGGGAAGTGTTTCCCTGGTCATGCATATCAATATTAATTTATTTAAGTTTGAGTCATCTAAAAGGTAAATGAGAATTAGAAAGCTCCAAGGATAAGAGAAACCAAGGAAGGCGTTAACAGCATGATCCAGAAATATATATTTTTACGTGTTGTATGTTTTATCTATATGTTTTATGTGTTGTATTTCATGCATATAATTTATTGATCAATTGATGTTTGGCTTCTACAGAAGAACACACAACAAAAAAGAAGGATAACCAAGATAGACAAAAACAGAAAGGCGACTTGAGAAAGAAGGTCCACATGTCCTGTAGGGCTGTTACACGATGGTCGTTAGCAGAGTGTTCTCACAAATGTGTGAAAGAATCACTTTAACATGAGAGAGGAACCCAAGGCAGAGATGCTCCATTGTTTCTTTGCTACGTATGGCCATCAGTTAAAATACTGCAAAGCTTTTTTTTTTTCTTTTAAATTTGAGAAGTATCTGCGTAAGTTTTATTATTGGGTTTCCTATACAACATATTAAATTAGAAACACAGGGTGCAAGACATCAAGACTTAGGTATAATTCAATTCCTCTTCTAAACATCAACTAAAAAACACCTTAAAAGCAGCAGTGGTAATTCAATAATTTAGCATTGGTGTTAATGTGAGACATGTTCTTCTCTCCAGCTTATTTTACTGATGTTAGGAAAAAAGTGCTACTTAAATAGCATCTGGGGTAAATTGTTAACATAAAGATATTTTCCTGGTCCATAGCCTCTATTTTTTTCTCCATTGTTTATTCTATGCATGTGTTCCTAAGCCCATGAATTCCAAAGGAAATTTTACTATTCCATTCAAGCTATACAGCAAGAACTGCAAAGCTTTTCAAAGAGGTCACTCAACAACTTCTCAGACTCAACCCTGTTTATTTTTACATGTTAATGTGAGTAGTGTTGAACACTTCTATTAAGTTAGGCTAATATCGGGGCGCCTGGGTGGCTCAGTCGGTTAAGCGTCTGACTTCGGCTCAAGTCATAATCTCACAGTTCGTGGGTTCGAGCCCCGTGTTGGGTTCTGTGCTGACAGTTCAGAGCCTGGAGCCTGCTTCAGATTCTGTGTCTCCCTCTCTCTCTGACCCTCCCCAGCTCACTCACTTTCTCTTTCTCTCTCAGAAATAAATAAAACATTAAAAAAAAAATTTAGACTAATATCAAACAAACAACCCCAAACCTGCTACCATCTCCTTCAGGCTAAGAAAAAGCATTAGTAACAACCACTGGTTATCATTCTATGAATCACATGTTATTTAAGCTTCAGGGGAAAGACAGTATCCAGATAAGAACCAGAAAGGATAAATGTAATCTCTAAGCAAGAGTTATCAGCAATGACCTGAACTATTTGAGAGACCATAAAGCTCCAAATCCCACTCATATATACAACGTAAACACACACAGTTAAATATAACATGTAAATACAACATATAAATGTTATTGTTTAAAATGTCAAACACCATAATATTTACGTCTCTTTAGGGTATAGTGCCTCTTAGCTCCCTATACATTTTACATCTCTGTTGAGGAGCTAGGAAAGAGAAATGTCACATGAAGGAGGGGATTACATTTCGAGAATATAGCAAGCATTCTGAACTATGTGCCATGTTGAGATTGCCTGAGATATCAGATATCACCCGTATCAGTCTATGTTGTGTACAATATTAAAAGTAGTGGTGAGTGTTCTTTCTTGTCTAATACCTAGCCATCCCATTTATAAATTCTAATTTTATAACAATTCATTTCAGTTATATTTCCAGTCAGAATTCTCAATGGTTCATGCAATTGTGAATTTTGAATGCCCTCCCCTCTCAGTAATGAGAAAGAGGGTCAGGTGTGGTGGGGAAGGAAGGCAAGAAGGTGAGCTGAGTAGAACATCTACAATGCACTCTCTGTTGCATTGTTTCTTTAAAAAAAATTTTTTTTTAAGTTTATTTGTTTTGAGAGAGAGAGTGGATATGTGTGTGTGTGTGATCTGGGGAGGGCAGAGGGAGAGAGAGAGAGAGAGAGAGAGAGAGAGAGAGAATGTGGGCTGGAGGGAGGGGCAGAGAGGGAGAGAGAATTCTAAGCAGGCTCTGTGTTATCAGCATGGAGTCCAACAGGAGACTTGATCCCACGAACTGTGAGATCATGACCTGATTTGAAATCAAGAGTCAGATGCTTAAATGACTGAGCCACCCAGGCATCCAGCATTTTTTCTTTAGATTATATTGCTGAGAGTGCAGGTTGTCTCTGGCTAGCGGCTTTAGTATTTGTTGTTTTGGACATAAAGTTCTGTTTATGTTTAGGTCTCTGAAATATAATTGCTAAAAAACTATAAGCCTCAAAGACAGCAGGTGAACTAAAACATTTTTGAATGGATAGTGGTACAAGAAAGGGGCTCCTAAGTTGAGATATTGGCTGACTGGTTGACCTGGTACCTGCTTCATGACTTGAAATGCATACTTCTTCCCTAAAGAGTGAGCTCTGTAGAGGAAGGTCAACTCTTGCTCACTTTTGAACTCCTAGCTCTTGGAAGATTCAGTGAGTTTTTTAAAATATTTATTTATTTATTTTTAAAAATATTTTTTATTTATTTCTAGGAGAGAGAGAGAGAGAGACAGCGTGAGCAGGGGAGGGTCAGAGAGAGAGGGAGTCACAGACTCTGAAACAGGCTCCAGGCTCTGAGCTGTCAGCACAGAGCCCGACGCGGGGCTCGAACCCACGAACCGCGAGATCATGACCTAAGCGAAAGTCAGACGCTCAACTGACTAAGCCACCCAGGCGCCCCTAAAATATTTATTTATTTTTGAAAGAGAGAGAGAGCGCCCCACACGCAAGAGAGAGAGCAGGGCAGGGGCAGAGAGAGAGGGAGACACAGAATCCGAAGAAGGATCCAGGCTCTGAGCTGTCAGCACAGAGCCCTATGTGCAGCTTGAACTCACAAACTGCGAGGTCATGACCTGAGTCACATGGTTAACCGACTGAGCCACCCAGGTGCTCCATGCAGTGAATGTTTTTCTAAATTGAATTTTCAACTAGCATTTTCTCTCTGGGCTACCTTATATCCAAAGCTTTCAAATATTCGGAAGAGTGTCAGGATTATAGAACGCATCTCTGTTGTTCACACACATAAAGTGGGTGACTGAATATTTGTCACCTGCTCAACTTTGTGTCAAGGGAGGACTTGGGAATTGTAGAGAATATGGTTTAAAACATTTCTTCAAATGGCGACAGCTATTTCAGACTACTCTGCCTAATAATTTCCTGTGATTAAAAAACTAATATCCTGAGAGAAGAGAGAGAGAGAGAGAGAGGAGAAGGTGGGGAAGGAGGAGAGGCAGAAGAGGGAGAGAGAAATCCAGAGACAGCTTTGAGAAAGGCATTTAGGGGGGTGCCTGGGTGGCTTAGTCGGTTAAGCATCCAACTTTCGCTCAGGTCATGATCTCGCGGTGGGTTCGAGCCCCGCGTCGGGCTCTGTGCTGACTGCCAGCTCAGAGCCTGGAGCCTGTTTCAGAGTCTGTGACTCCCTCTCTCTCTGACCCTCCCCTGCTCACGCTGTCTCTCTCTCTCTCTCTCTCTCCCCTAGAAATAAATAAAAATATATAAAAAAAAGAGAGAAAGTCATTTAGGAAGCTAGTGGGGCTGGCTTCTCTCGCCTTTCCTAACTCCCTTATTTCCACCATCTCATGTCTTCTAGAATGCCAAATACCCACTTGCTGTTGCTTCCTTCTGACACTGAAGTGCATCACAAATGATGAAAAGTAGACAAGAACCAAGAGCCCGGCGATTTTGCACGCCCTTTACTGCTGTTTTGTGGACAGTAAGCCCTCAGTGAGCATTAGTGACTGACTTGCCTTGCACATCTTCTAAGCAGCCGCCGCCTGAAATACCCAGATGTTAGGATAATTCTTATTTCCATGAATGTTCAGATAGTCTACCTAGGTCTTGCTCAAACATTTACATTGATAATTCACCATATGGATATAAAAATTAGATAAATTTATCTAATGATTTTTGTGACTAACTTAGAAATAAGGGTAGCAGTTTTGCCATTTGGGGGGATTCGTTGGTTTTGTTCTTGTTTTAAAGTTTATTTATTTACTTTGAGAGGAGGGGCAAAGAGAGAGGGAAAGAGAGAGAATTCCAAGCAGGCTCCATACTGTCAGCTAAGAGCTAGATGTGGGGCAAGATCATGACCTGAGTTAAAATCAAGAATCAGACGCCAAGAGTCAAGTCAAGAGGCCCCCACGTGCCCCAGATTTTGTTCTGCTTAGTACATCACCAAAATAGCAGAGTTACTACTCTGGGCTGTGGCCTGTTGTATGAACTTATTAAACACCTTCTTGGATGTCCTCTCCAAGTTATATACACATTTGCACTTTTCATGAAGACTTTCCCCAGAAAATACAGTCCTTATGATTTCAATAGTAAGAAAAAAGAGGAGGAAAAATCCATTAAATTCACATCAACCAATCTGTTATGAAAGTGGCACCAAAAGTCCATATCCAGCCCTGTTGCGTCCAGCATTCAGAGAGAAGGGGCATTTTTATCGTTACTGCCCTTACCAAGCACGTTCCAAACTGGAACCGGATGCAGAGAACTGAGAGCTTCCCTATAGTTTTCACTTTTTCTTCAAAGTCATGACTTTGGCCAGATCCTCCCCGACTGGACATTTTAGACTGGATTATGACTGCTCAATCCAGGCTTCATCCCTCGCTCTGATGTCTCTGATCATCAGAGACAGATGGAAGCTTGGTATTCTCTTTAAATACATGACTCTACAAAAGGAAAAATACTCCTAATTAACCTAGTGATCTAACAACAAACGCCCAGCTGGTATTTAAAGATGAAGCTTCAGAAACATAGTCTGTAAATGTATTTCCAGACAGGTCTAAATCCAAATGACAAAGGTTTCAATATCATGGGATGGAAAAGAATAAGGTCATCAATATGGAGTGTGGTCATGACTCTACACATTTCACCTTTGATGTGAAATCTTTGTCTACCAAATGTTCATTTTCAGTACTTTTCTTGGGTTGTTAAAGGGTGAGTCCAGTGCTTTTCTAGCCTTGTGACACCGTGAAAGCCACTTAAAAACTCTGGATGTCACTTCACTAGAAGATAAAAGTATTGATCACCAATGCCATTGTCAATATTAATACTCTATGATTCCACCAAACCATGGTCGACCTAATAAAAATTATATGTTATTATAACCTAGGATTAGGAAAACACTAAGAATGCATAATAAATTCTCAGTAATCTTTCATTTAATAAAGGGCCTTCTTTTACTTTATTTTGAAAATAAGAAACCAATGAATAAAGGAATACGTGACATTTTAAAGGTTAGGAAATGATTGTCAGAATTCTGTTTAATTACATAGTTACAGTTCATCACATGATAATAAAAGTGTAAGGAAATCATATATTATTATAGTGCTAACAATATTAAGGAACACAGGAGTAAAAAACCATCAATTTAGATGTTTAAAATCTCAATCATGCAAAGCTGTGATATAAAGTAGTATTTTTGACCTTTTTTTTTAAGTGATGAAGGAAATGTTAATCTTTCACAACTAGAAATTACCCTCTTGTAATTTCTTAGAATGATGAGTAAGACATTAATAACAATTGATTATGTGTGTCTATTTAGGATTGAGAGTTAGAAACTATGAATTCAGAGGGAGGTAATTCTTGAACTATGCACTTCATTTTACCACGGGGAAAAATCACACAGATTTAAAAATAATTTAATTTCCTAATTTTATTATTGCCTCATTATTGTAGTATTTTCGGTTCTGCCAGCAATTCACATTTAGTTTTCAGGGACAGCTATTTCTTTGCATTCTCTTCCAAAGGTGGCTCAACTATTATTTAAGCACAGACGCCCCCAAACTATTATTTATCTGGAGTAATTGTGATTAAAAACAAAGTATGTCAACTCATATAATTTCCAATAGAAACAAATTTGTAACGGATATTTTATTTCTTAACAAGGGCCTAAGCGTCCAAAGTTATTGTTATCAAAATAATCATAAACATTATATTGAATCCATGACAATGACATCCCTTTACAGTATAAGGCTTCACAAAGTATATATAAATTAATTTAAAAGAATCTATAGAAAGAAAACATAGAACACATAATTTAATATATTTTGAAGATTCATAGGGATAAAGATTTCAAAAGATGGGATAATTCTGGGTGGATCTAGGAAAAAGATAACAAATGTGGCACATGTAGAGTAGGTCAAAAGTAAAAAAAGTGCCTGTGTATCGTGTGTGTACGCGCACACGAGCGTGTGTTTCTGTGTGTGTTAGGGTTTGTGTGGAGAAGGTACGAGGGGCTTCTATAGGTCTTGAGAGTTCTGTCATCTGCAGTAAAGGTGATACTGGCTGTTATGCTCATTTATCGTCAGGGACTAGAAGGATTTGTTATTGTGATTTATATACTGCCTGCTCTTACCAAAATAATATAGAGTGCCTTGTAACTGGACAGAATCTCTATTCTCTATTTCAGATCTTCACAAAAGTTTAGAGCCTTCTTCCCACTAAATCTACATGTATATATACATATATGTATATATACAATAATAAGCATTGTTCTTTAAATTATGTGATAGATATGTAAATTTGAATTTGATGAACGAATTATTTCATATTGATCTATATCATGCTAATTTCGATTTATATTTGATATCGAGATGTCGCTGTCATTTTATTCTTCATGTTCCTGGCCTTTGAGCCCATGTGTCAAATAGTTAATGATAACGACACACCACAGAAGCCCTCTCCCATTGTTTTCTTCGAGAGAAAATCTGCAGTGACTTTTGAACGAAAATGGTCAAGTCATCATCTCAACCTTATTTGCCTGAATTTAGATTTTAAATCAGATTCCCCAAAAGAAGCAAGTCTTAAGAGGCTGTGGATCGCTTGAGTGAATTAGGGAAAAATGCGATTCCAATATGCATACACTGCCGGGTCAGGGTAAGTCCTTTCTCCACTGTAGGCATGATTTCTGTTTTCTGTGAACACAAAAAGGGCTGGTTTTATGCTCTAAGTGTAAAATCATCCTAAAAGCAGAGAACAGATGGAAAAGTTCATTGTATCAACAACTAAAACTAGCCCCAAATAACTATTAAAAAATTTAAATTTATTCATTGTTCTTAAAATTAGAATAGGGGATATAGTGTCGTAGGCATAGAAGAGAAAGTAAAATACAAACTTATTAAACAGAATTATTAGAGGGAAGTTGTAATGTTTCTATTACAAATGTACTTTTCTTCTCCTTTAAATGTTTATAAGATATTAAAATCTCAAACTAGGGAAAAGTGTATGAAAATCATGAGTAAAGTGTGGTTTTCATATTACTTACTAATTTTAACTTAGTTCTCATTTCTCTAGACTTCAGATAATATAAATAATTGTTTAATGAAGTGTATAAAGAAAGACTTGATATGCAAGCTATTTTATTATAAAAAATGTCATATTCCAACTTCAATTGAAAATGGAAGATTTTTGAAGTTCACATGAAACAAAATGTAGCCCCGATGTTATTATCTAACAACACTGTAACAAATGCTGTAAGTAACTAAGCCAACGTGCTATAGAGTGATAAAGATCCCTGAAATAATAATCATGATTACAATATGATGAATTAATAGGAATACAAAACATATACCACTTAATTCATTAATTTTTTTAGTTTGACTATCACTTTAGAATAAGTGTGAATCTCCAACAAGAACTGGGTGACAGTGTAAGAGTCCTAGAATCTATACCAATCATTCATGACCTACAAGGCTAATGAATTGCTTCATAAAGCCTCTCTGTTGACATAGTTAGTGAAGAGTCCAAGAAGGATTAGGAACATATGGAAAAATTGAGGAGACACTTAAAATGTTCCAGAGCCTATGTATTTAGAGGCCATGTTGCATTTCTCAACTCCCACCATATTTAAATGGGAGACAAGATGGCAACAAGGAAACAGTGCTGGTCCAGGAGGCTGGAACTGGGCAAAACTATTCTGTTTCTTTGCCTTTGAATAAATGACCATATCCATGGGTTTTGATTTCCTCCTGAGTAGAATGTAAACTGGGACCTTTATTCTACGTGATTGATTCCAGAAACCAGCTAGCATCCTGCCCATCTAGAAAATGTGCCCGACATCTCATGATACTTCCATGAAAGTCTGTAAACTAGCCACTGCATCAACAAGTTGTAATAATTATAGAAACAATATACCAAAGGTTCACAGTCTCAAGCAAGAAAGTAAGGATTTGTGGTAGTTTCAGGGCGAAAAAGGTGGGTAAATCTTTCAAATACATTCATGGAGAATGCACACACGTCGCTCTCTTCAGACATTTAGCTCCCAGCCAGTGTCACTGATAACATACTTAAATTTCAAAACTGCAGTGAGGTTAGCCATACAAAAACGATCCTCAACTTATGGAAGAGACATCCTACCATGGGGATTTTGTTACACATTCCTTCATGTTCAATAATTTTCACTAAACCTAAGGAAGCATACTTGATGGTTATGTGTTGGCTTTCTGTGGTCACTTCAAAACACGGTGCAACTGATGTCTTACTCCAATTTCATGCTCAGGACCGGGTGAAGCTAGTTAAAGAAGGCCAAGTCTGTGAAATGGATCTGGGGTTAGAATGTTAAGAAAGTAGCATCTTCGTGTTGCTTCGGACATTTCATTGGAGTCTTTATAATTTTATCAAAGTTGCTGCCCTTCTGAACTGGTCCTGGGCCTCCTCACTCCATGGGAACTTGCGCTCTATACGTTTCATAGGCTAGAATTTATCCGTGTGGCACATCACCTAGTATTATAATTATTAATGGGAATATAGTGACCTCTTTTTATCTATTTGGAGAAGGCCAAGGTTGGAGGACGGTAAAGGAGAGTTAGCGATTGACAAAGTCATTTGAAATTGCAAGATATTGATTGACATATGTTAATAGAACTGGAGAAAAGTGCATCATTTTCACTTTGAGCAGTTTTCACAATATTTGTTATAAGACCTAACATGTTAAAGGCCTAAAGCTCACCCCACGGAATGTACATTGTCTGTTTATTGTGCTGTGTTACAATCATCAAAACTGGACTACAAGTTTTTATAAGAGTATAATTTGCTTAGCTTGTTTCACAGAGCATTAATGGTTGATTTTACTAAGTGGCTCAAATCATCTAGGGAGTAGGGTACTCATGCTTTTTTACAAAATTTTCTGAGATATTGGCCAAAGAATGAGGGGCAAACATCAACTTTTATGATGTGTTTTTAATATCTACTCTAAAGATACCACATGCAATAAATAAATTAGATCTGTAAAAACTATTAACAGTGTAACATTATTTATCAGTCCACTGTTTCTATATTGGACAGAAAGTATTAGTGGCTGACCACTTTATAGGTGATAAATGACTTTCAAACATAATTGTCCAGTGAAGACAGAGAAAATTGTACAAGATACTAGGATTAGTACTCTAGTTACTACTTGGTGAAAAAAGTGACGTTTACTTTTTATAAATATGTTTCACTTTATTTCACATGCTCTATCAAACAGCATCTTCCCTAGTATATAAGTAAATACACATTTCTTATTTCTTTAAGTTCAAATTGTGGCAGTGGCCAGAACTTATCAATTCATAAATATTTGCAACCTGCATAAATAAATTAGTTCTGAGTGCCTATTATTCATTCAGTGAATAAGTGAAAGATGTGTCTCCCCCTCCCCGCCCCCCTCTCCCCCCGCCCCACCAGTATGGTCAACTATTGGATCAAGGTTATTTTGTCCTTTTCCACACTTTAAATACGATGTCAGGTGTTGATCATGGGTGCAATAATTTCTTCTATTTCATAAGAAAACTTGGGGACACGAAAACTAAATCCCCCTGTGTAATCTTTCCATGAACTGTGTAGACCCTCTGGGCTTTCTCTGCTCTCAGAAGAGCCTCTATCATTCGTGTCAAGTTCTTTCACCACTGGTCTCTTCCAACCTGGTACGGAAGCTGTGATCATTTTCATTCATGTACCTAAATCTGGTTGGAACCACAATGGGGTTGCTCTCAGAAGGAGCCAAATGATGTCTTTAGTCCGTAGCAACCCCAATTACGGGACAGATATAATAAAATTTCTGAAGGGAGAAAAATGACTCACAAAGTGGACAGCCTTCTTCAGTCAAAAACCTGTGAGTCCAATGAGTCGAATATGTGTCTACGACCATTCTAATTGCTCCCATGAAATTGGCTTTATGAAGTTCCAGGAGAACAGTACAGTAACTTTTCTTTCACCTTTAGCTTCTGTAGAAGACTTATCTGCTGCCCATTTGTATTACAATGCACACTGCCCTATGTCAAGTATAGGAGGCTAATATAAATTCTCCTATCTGTTAATTTAGCAATTTTAACTTAGCTACAATGGTAAGTATAGATGGAGGGGTATAGATGCTAGAGTAAATTTCCAGAAATGTACCAGGAGAGTCTGTATAGCACTATTCTCATTGTGATAAGATTGGGTTAAAGGCTTGGGAAGGAAATTGCTCTCACATGCTCTTTTAATGACATTATTTTCAGAACGAACTGGCCCAAGGTTAGCCTGATCTTTGGTATCTCCTCAGTTAAGCTCACTGGTGACGCTCACAAGCAAATCGTGTTCTCGAAGCAACTTCATGCAGGTGTTGTTGTGTCTTCCGCCAAACAGACACAAGAGCAGACTCATCTGACAAGCAGAATTCCCCCCTGGACTCACTGTCTGTGCTTCCGCACATGAATGGGGCTGAGACACGAAGCAGGACCCCGGAGGGCCTTGCCCCACAAGCCCCATGCAGTGACTGTGATTCTCTGAGCAACAGCTCAACTGAGTGAGCGGGCGAGAGGCTTGCTCTGAGGGTGGCATCACCAGGAGCTGTGCTCAAATGGCCTCAGCGGGGAGTTGCTCTGATGTGTTTCACTAACATTTGCATTTCAGGAGCAAATGCCATGTGGTAAGTGATTTGGAGGCCCGAAAGCCGGGATTTTAGGGAATGCTCTAACATCAGCATCAGGAAGGAGCCATCTGCTTTTCTGCTCTGTCAGCAAAATTCACAGCGCAGAGAGTTTGAGTAATTTTCTTTTTATCCCTGAAAGCTTAAGATAATTATTTTTCACAGGCACATTAACTCTTACGATTAGGATCTTGATGGGGTTTTCATTTTTATCTGAGCGATTCAGAGAGTCTAGGTAGTTGCTCTAGGTGTAAATTTATCTAGGAGGGACCCAGAACCATTTCTATTCAATAGTAATTCTCTGAAATGAGTTGTCAATAGGCACTCAAGCTATGGATAGAGATTTTAAAAAAAGTCTCATTACAGGTCAGCAAAACAGGTACCTCTTCAAAAGAACAACTTTAACAGTTTAAAGAATTTTGCCATTAAGAAGAAAAATTAAGTTTTTATCTTACATGATCTGGGCTTCCTGTTCTTTAAACTTCCCTTGGAGAATTGACAAGCTGACCATTTTAGGCATGTGGTATCAGATACTTCTTGGTAGAATAATTTTTATTTTTACTTGAGTGAACTTCAAAATTAAGGACAAAAGTATCTTTGTTGACACTAATTAAATTAGTCAAATTCTTCAGTTCACATGGAAGCTATCACATCCCTTTAAACCTTGTAGGTTTATCATTAATGTCAGAGATGAGAAAAATTATATTTGATTCAGTTTCTCTTATAATCCCAGCCAAGCCATGTCCATTAGAAAGAAAGTAAAGCCTAGCAAATTCTGTTTACGTAGTACATTACTAGTGCCCAATGGCTCTTTGAGAACAGCATCTATAAAATTTTAAATAATTGATATCTACAATCCTGTGCCCATGGTTCTTCTGACTGTAAAATAGCTGATTCTATTTAGGCATATATATATATATATATATGTATATATATATATATGTATATATACATATATATATATATATGTATAGTATCTCTTTCTTGAAAAACAGTTCCTCATTTAGAGTCTTTCTCTTCTTGAGGTTAAATGGAAGCCAGTAGGCGATCACACCCAAACCTCTTCATGGAACTCAGAGGGATGGCCAGAGAGAGAAACATTATCAACCACACGGGAGTAGTAGCGAGAAAGACGGCGCGGTAACATGACATGTGGGACGGCTAGTCTGCTTCCTCTGTTTTCAGGGGCCCCTCTTTTTCACAGAGCCATTTATACTCATCACAGGAGCAGACTTGACTACGTAAATACTTTTGCTAATAAGAAGCCTTTTTTTTTTTTACAGCACTATTTTAAAAATCGCTATTCAACAGAACAATCTTAATTTTAATGCACCAAATTACAGTTTTCAACAATGTACGTGAGCGAAACTTGTTACCCCCAGCACACATTTGATATATACTTGTTAGATATAGACGGATAGAGTCATATCCATATCTACATTGTCTACAGATGCACACACACACGCACACACACATACACACACACAGAGTAGAGCTACAAGGCCCTGCTTAACAGTGTGTTCTACATCTCATGTTCCCTTAATTGTCACCAGACTTATTTATATGGAGAGTGATGATGCCGTTAGTAGACCTTGCTGGATTTGTCCCCATCAAAACCTTCCAAGCCACATACCTTGTGGTGGGTGACATTATGTCAAAGGAAAGGCCCTGTCATCAGGCGGGGGGGCTGAGCCATGAGGACAGGGGTAATGCCCACCACCCAGGGACAACCCAGTGGGGGCAACTTCTCATGATGCCCAGGCTTCGGCTACTGCCAGAACCAAGAATTTTATCTAAAGGACAATTTGGATTCTATTTTTGTAAAACATAGATTCCCCCCCCCCCAAGAAATTCAATAAATAAAGGACTTAGCCACAGAGTCAAGGAAGCAGAACTCCAGTGTTTAACCTTCCACTGGGACTGGGCTACACGTGACCCATTTCAATGTTACTGCAACTGGTTTTCCAGGAGGCAGAGGATGCGCGACCCTACAAACAGGTCCATCAGACTGACTCTCTGGTCAGCAGGCTCTCTGAGTGTCATTGAATGAGGCTGGAGCTGTAGCTGAACCCGTAGATGCTCGACCGGGACAAAGACTGCTGCGTCTCTTCGCCCTGCTCCGAGGTGTAGCTGGGAAAGGTCTGCGCACGTGACATCTTGGACGAACCAAACCCATGACCTGGGAGAAAGGAAGGACACGTTCAGAGAAGCCAAGGGCTATGCTGAAAACAGACAGACAAACGAAGCAGAAGCCCGTAAATCCTCAAAAGAGAGCTCCAGGTAAGTACCCCGGTGTGGAGGATGGAGAAATTTGGGAGTTAAGAATGTACTCGGGGCTCAGTATTTTCCTCAAGTGCGTCTTGTCAAAACCTCTGGATGCCAGAGAGCTCTGTAAGTTTTTCTAGGGACCTGAAACTTCTAGTATTCTTCAGCTAGGGCAACAAAAGCAAAAAAGCTTTTCTGAAAAAAAAAAAAAAAAAAAAGCTGGTTTTGACGGAGAGCCTGTAAGCTGCATTCTTCTACACTCACTTTCAGGCCACAAAAGCCAATGTCACACTTTCCTAAAACTGTTTTGAGCTGGCAAATTACACTTTATCCTAACCAGTGACCATCAATTATCAGGAAAAATGTTCACAATTGTAGAATTTGGGGCCCTGGCTTATGCTGTCGGGTTTGGGGGTAACTGAACCCACTTAATGATACGATTGGCCTAGATGATAAGCCTTGTAGATGACTAAAATGGCCTCACAGACGAATCTTACGGAAAACATTCCACCTATGTTTTTGGAAGTTCAGATGTGTCCAAAACAGAAATGGTGACTGAGAAGCTCATCAGAGTGCTGACCATACAGTAAGAAGATGTCTCTATATGGCTTCAGATGGACTTTCTAGGGGCTTCACCAGCCTTTTTTTCTCGACTGGGAAGTAATTATTCTTCAAACTCGAGAATGACAGTTCTCTATTGGTTGTGCTTAGTGAGCAGAGAAAGAAACTAGATCCTGTGTGGACTGCCGTCTCCGAGTATATATTTCGCCCAAAGGAAAAGAGGTATCTCTTTTGATTTGTAATGTTTGATTTGTAATGTTTCTGGTCTCTCCCAGGAGGACTCCGGAGAAGACAGTCTGCTAACACAGAAACACGGACCGTCTCGTCTTATTCCTCATTGTCCTTTGTTAGGTCATGCACCTAACGCCAGTTTCCTCATCAGGTGTGTTTGGTGACTTGGAAAATATCCTTGCAGGTTCTAAAGCTTGGGATCCAGGGAGAAATACAAATGAATGAGTAATAAAAGGCTAATGAAACTTGTAGAACCTCTTCATTAAAAAATCATGCAGGGCACCTGGGTGGGTCAGTCAGTTAATTGTCTGACTTCAGCTCACGTCATGATCTCAGCGTTCATGGGCTCCAGCCCCACGTTGGACTCTGTGCTGACAGCTCAGAGCCTGGAGCCTGCTTCGGATTCTGTGTCTCCCTCTCTCCCTTCCCTTTCCCGCTCATGCTTTGTCTCTCTCTCTTTCAAAAAAAAATAAATGAAAAAAATCATGAGAGTAAAATCTTGCTTTCTACAAAAGTCACTTTATTTTTAAAACATTTTAAGTTAATTTTTTAACATTTATTTATTCATCTTGAGATGGTGGGGCAGTGACACAGAGGGACAGTAGGGGAGGGACACAGAGAAGGAGAGACAGAGAACCCCAAGAAGGCTCTGTACTATCAGCATGGAGCCTGACACAGGGCTCAAGCTCACAAACTGTGAGAGCATGACCTGAGCAGAAATCAAGAATTGGACACTTAACTGACTGCGCCACCCAGGGGCCCCCATAAAAATCACTTTGGAGTCACTGTTGGGTTGGCGTAGTTCTCTTGTAGATTAAGTCTCCTTGTGACCAGATGGGAGAGGGGGGAGGGAGATGTGAGCAGGCCCCTCCCCTAACTCTCTCAGGCTCCCTAACCACACTTCCTCTCTTTGCCCCTTTACACCTCACACCGACGGTGGCGATGCTGCCCGCTGCCGTCTGCCTCTCACAATTCCTTGTTGCTTCTGTAACTTCCTTCCCAGCATTGTAAGTAATAGTCCATTAAACTCTCTTACAATCTCAGCTGGGTGTGTCTTCTTCCCGGAGGACCCTGATGCTGCAAGGGCTAACACTGGATCTGGGAAGTGGCAGAAATGTGGAGAAATTCGGGGGATTTGGGGTGTGATCAGGGGTGGAAGCTCAGAGTGGGGGCCAGATATGCACATTGCTGCTGCTACCTTTAGATATGATCAACTTTGAAAGCCTCACTGTGTCTCTTGGGTTCTCAGTTTCCTTCTCTGCAAATTCTGGATGACATTCATGGTGCCATGTGGCTCATCTGATTATGAAATCAATGAATAGTAACTCCATTCAAACATGTTAAGTGATATCACCATAGTGAAAAGATAGGATGTCACCATTAATGCCAGTGGGGTCACCGCTACGGCATGGTCAGAGAAGGTCTAATGAAGAAGGTGGCATTTAGACATGATATTTATGTGACAAAGTTATGATAGAGTAATCGAATATGGAAAAAAATCACTTAAAAATTTTAAGTTTTGCCTCCTTATCTAACCACTGACTTATTAGATGATAATTTGCAGGTCTTACAAATGGAGATGCTTACATTTATCAGAATAAACCAGCTGGAAATTCTAATATTAAGACAATGCTCCTGGCCTTGGTTTTATCTTATTATTAAAAAAATTAGAAATATTTGAAAGAGAGCAGCGCTGGAGAACACATTGAATTCATATTACTTGTGGGCTAAGAGCTCAGGCTTACGTTGTGAATTTGGAAGAGTCTTGCACAAACAGCTTTTCACTCTATGAACTTGAGTGTAAAAATTCGATCGTGCAACTAATATTGGTCAAACATCTGCTAAAACAGTTCAACGCCTCACAGGGGAGACACAGCAATGGGAAGTGCAGTCCCCGACTTTACAAGAGTCCGCAAGTTGCTTTGGGAATGATGACCTGGGAAGGATAGAGTTCAATCAACGCCACTGCTCTCTGCTCCCCATGTTTTAAGAATTGAGTGGTACACCGCATGGGAAGCACCCAGAACTCTAATACCCAACAGATATGAGTTGTCCCCCTTCTGTCTAGGCTGAATGGGTCCACATTCTTTTTGGTGTTCTTGCTCAACGTCTGTGCTTTCTCCACGATGTCCGTGTGTGGCCCCTTACCGGGACGGATTCCCAATATTATTCTCCTTCAAGGTCAGTATTACCTTCTTCGTCTCTTCTATGAGCAATTTCTAATCTAACTGGAAATTAAATTATGATTATTTTTATCACCCATTTCTTTACGGACAATCCACAATAGATGCTATTTAATGCTTATGACAAAAATAACATATTTCAATCAGAACTATACATGTGAAGGCTTAATAAATGCTGTTTGATTATGGCAACAATGAGTATGAGAACAAAAGGGAGAAATAATTACGCATTTTCTCAACATGTATTTGAATTATGCCCTTGGCACTGTTGATGAAAACAAAACAGAAACCAACTTTGTGGCTTAAATTAAACACTTGCTAGAATAGACTATTCACACCACTGAACAGAGACTCTATTTAAATGCTTCCTACACTTTCTACAGAGATCATCCCCTAAAGAGAAATGAGGTGAATATGTACCCTTGGGATATGGGGAATTCTATAACTTAAAAGCAACAAATATGTTAATGGCTGTTAGTCTATCCTAAAAGTCTTTTATTGATTGATTGTTTGATTGATGTTTATTTATTTATTTATTTATTATTTTTTTTAAATATTTTTATTTATTTCTAGGAGAGAGAGAGAGAGAGAGAGAGACAGCGTGAGCAGGGGAGGGTCAGAGAGAGAGAGAGTCACAGACTGAAACAGGCTCCAGGCTCAAAGCTGGCAGTCAGCACAGAGCCCGAAGCGGGGCACGAACCCACGAACCGCGAGATCATGACCAAAGCGAAAGTCGGACGCTTAACCGACTAAGCCACCCAGGAGCCCCAATGTTTATTTATTTTTGAGAGACAGAGACACAAACTGTGAGTGGGGGAGGGCAGAAAGAGAGGGAGACACAGGATCCTCTGATCTATCAGCACAGAGCCCGAGGCGGGGCTTGAACCCACAAACTGCAAGATGATGACCTGAGCCGAAGTTGGATGCCTAACCGACTGAGCCACCCCGGCGCCCAGTAAAAGTCTTTTTTAAATTTTTGTTTCTATTCCATTGTATAATCATGTTTGTTTTAATATTTTAAAATTACCCATATTTTCAGGTAATCTTGACTATCTGGGGGAAAACACGTATTTTCCCTGGCAGTTGGAAATATACTCTGAAACGACACTACATAATATCCCCCTACTTCCTTCTTTCAATGGTCTGTGCACAATCCCCAGACTGAGGACCACTGTTCCCATCCATCATGACATAAATATACTGGATGTTGAGACATTGAAAACACTTATTTATGGGTTGCCTGGGTGGCTCAGTCCGTTTAGCGTCTGACTTTGGCTCAGGTCATGATCTTGCCATTCCCGAGCTCGAGCCCCTTGTAGGGCTCTGTGCTGACAGCTCAGAGCCTGCAGCCTGCTTCGGATCCGTGTGTGCGTCTCTCTCTGCCCCTCCTCTGCTCGCAGTCTGTCTCTTTCTCTCTCAGAAATAAATAAAAAAGGAAGAAAAAAAAATTTGAAATCTCTTGTATCTAAAAGGCGGGTGGGGGAGACAAGGCTGTGGAACTCTCCGTGGGCAGCTTCTCCTGTGAAGCATCTGTTGACGATGGTGCTGCTTGCTTCTTTCACTTGGAGCAGTGATACAGTGCTGCAGTTAACTGCTGGAACGCTGAAGCCGTCTCTGTAGAAGTCTGCCTAGAGCTTTTCTTTCTAATAACTGATCAGGTTGATTTTCAAGACATCTGGGAAACATTCCAAAAATCATAAACAGAATTTTGTCTTCTTATACTTGTAAATATCTTGTGAGTATAAGGCCACAGTGCCCAAGCAGTCTTGGCTTTCAAACTCTCTATATTTCACCATTATGAATTATGGCCCCCATGATGCTAATAAGGAATTTAAAAATCCAAGTGGCAAGTGGTAGTTGATGAGATTGGGAGATGGAGAGGGGACACGTCACGGACTGTAGACGTCCGTCTGTTAAGCAGATTGGGTATTTTCTTCCTAGGTGACAAGAAACTTTTGAATAATTTTAATAAAGTGAGTGGCTGGATCAGGTATGTGATTCAAAATCTCAGGGGACCATGGAGTAGCTGTTCTCAACCCTTTTTGCATCCTAACACATTTGATGGATAAAATGTAGCCCTGATAGAAAAATTTTTCATGGAACATTATTGCAAATTTAAAAAGATGCTTCTGGCTTTATGTACATTTCCTAGGACTTCCTTCTAATTCTTCCCCAGTTTCTCCAACTAATCAGTATTCCTCCAGGCCCAGTAGGAGAACTGAAAACTGCTGGTACTGACCCAGATCAACAAGACTGGAGCTAGAGCACTTGGGTGTGCTCAGGAGCTCAGAAAGCTCACTCTCATTGAGAAAGATCTACACAAGTATTGGTGAGTGTAATTAAAGTCAACATTTTAAATTCTGAATTATACAATCAATAAATTATGCAGTAATTTCAGAAGCTGGAAATCCACAACCTATACCATTGGTTAGTAGCATTTCCTGGAGAGTAGTCATTGCACTATGTCTGTGCTAGTAGCATAAATATCCAGATAAATAGTGAATAAGAGACCTGAGGTTCATGAAAACAGAGTCAAGGAGGATAGGACAAAGGAAGGATTCTGTTGACTTTTCTTATGTTTTATGAGAAACCGCTGCAAAAAAATCCAAATTACTCTTCTAGGCAGACTGAGCAGTCTTTGTTAGACACTGTGTCATCATTGTGCCCAACAACCAGCAATGAAAGTCATCATCCTAGCCCTTTGCCAGTTTTCAATTTTTTATGAATTATTTTTATTTTACTCTCACTATATGGGAGATGGAAATATATGCTTATCAGCTGTTTTTCATATTAAGTTCTGATGTCAAAAGGTTAAAAAAAAGTCTGTTTAGAATAATTGCCATTTTTCAGTGTCATGTAGCCTGCAGTAATTTCACTGAAAATAGGCGGAGCAGGGCGATGAGTGAGAGTGTAGCCTCTAAGGAGGGTCCTCACACTCACACTCACACTCACACTCACACTCACACTAAGCAGAAGGCATTGGATGGACATCACACATCAGGTATCAGAGTGCCAGGCTCTCGGTGATTCTAGTTATTAAAATTTACTGAGCACTGAAATGTACCAGGAAGTGTAAGTCGTTTCGCTTATGCTGATTTATTTAATCCCTCTGGTGGCCCTGCAGCATGGAGCTTTTCTCACCTCGGGACACAGACACTGAGGCTGGCACTCAAGCTGCCTGGCTCAAAACTATTCATCGACCCCAGAAGGTTAACTCTACCCACAGGTAGCACAGTGGTAAAAGGCATGATTTTGCAAACAAAAATGTATCCTAAAGGCCAGGGTACAAGCAAGCCTCATAATTTTTTATTCTTTTAATTCCACAGTTATCTTGGTTTCCAGAAGAGCACAGGATAATTTGATGTGTATTTCATATAACTTAACTGGAAGAAGTAGATACACACTATTTTTTCCAAGGGTCGGTATCTCTTTATATGTTTGACTTCTATTTCATAATTGTGAAAATCAGAGACATTAGTTTTTATCATTTGTTTTTATATTTAACAAGCACTTAACTGAATAGGATGCTAACTTTTAGAAAGTTATGATCAATAAACCATCAGGACTCTTCTTGGATCACATTCATGGCAATGTGTTGGCTGGTGTTTATCACATTCACTTTATAGTCACTACTGCCATAGAACGTAAGAATATTTTAATACAAACCATTTATGTTTACATGATGAATAACCTTAACTTAATGTAAATCAGAAAATCATATAACAATTAATTTTTTCTAATCGTAGCTGAGTCAAAGACAGAAAAGGCTTATGTTTGCCTAAGTCTTTATGCCTCTCTACCTGCAAGTCTCCATAATTCTATCAGATTTTTTAAAAAATCTGGGTATTGGGAAATTTGGCTAGTTCTTAGGAGAAGCATCTTAGTTCATATTCTTATCTACACTATGTATAAAAATAAAGACCTTGAGAGTAAATGAAAAAATAGGAAGAAATTTAGAAAAATAGTTTGAACTGGAAGATTTTCCTAAGCACAAAAGCAGCTGAAGTTAAAACAAAGGGTCATTTGTCATTTTTTTGACACCAAGACTCTAAGAATCCAATTCTGACTTTAACTCCTTTAAAACCTGGCAGCAGTCGGTCCTTGTGAAGTCTCAGTTTTAATGTGACTTTGAGAAGACAAGGTGGTGCCGGTCCCTTTAATTAGCTGTCAGTTTCCTGTTCATTAACACATCAGCCTGGATTCACTGAGGGGTCGTGGCAAGGGTGGTGGGTGTGCTTGAAGGGCTCAGACACTAAGTCTGCTAAAAATTTTAAGGGAAATTTTATTGGTACTTAAGGCAAGCCTTCCCAATGCGAGTCCATTTTCCATTTTCTTGGCTTTGGTTGCATATAGATATCAGTAGTTCAGGTTGGTAGCACTGTGGTCCAAAGATTGTAACTTTTGATCTTCAGGCATGTATGTTTAGACTTAAAAATATCCTTTTTTAGGGCACTGGGTGGCTCAGTTGGTTGAGCGTCCAACTTCAGCTCAGGTCATGATCTCACAGTTTGTGAGTTCAAGCCCCGTGTCAGGCTCAGAGCCTGAAGCCTACTTCAGATTACGTGTCTCCCTCTCTCTCTCTGTACCTCCCCCACTCACACTCTGTGTCTCTCTCTCAAAGATAAATGTTAAAAAATTAAAAAAAAATCCTTTTTTTCCAGACAGCCTATTCTAAACACAAATACAATGAAATGATAATGAAAGACTCTCCTAGTGGGGAGGAGTGCGGCAGTGGAGACAGAGAGCAGGTGCGGGAGTTGAAGTGTGGAATTAGAGAAGGAAGATACTCAGAGGATGCTGACTAAAGGCAAAGGAGAACACGCCTGCTTCACGATTCCTTCCATCCTTTTCTTTTTCTCCTTTTCCTCTCTCTTTCGTAGCACTTTTCAAACAAATTGAAGAGAACCAACTGTTGGCACCCAAGACAAAAAGGGTTTGCCATCGTTCTATTTTCAAGTTTTCACTATTCTGGTTTCTTTATTATATTTTCAAGTAGCTGTGTAATTTTTGAGGACAAATTATGCTGAGTTGTAAGTCAGTATGAATAGCCCTTGTGAGTGGCTGTAGAGTCAGAGAAGCTTGGTTTGAATGCAGACTCCATCACCTTCCATGTGAGTGCACCCTGGAACGTCCCTTAGCCACTCCAGACTGTAGTTTAGTCACCTACACGATGAGCTCATGACACCTGGCATGTAAGCATTTAATGAGATGGTGTGTTTAAAGTGATTCGCACAGGATATTACCTTTAGGAAGTACGCAAGTACGCAATAAAATAGCGTCTTAGTATTACACAAATTTGGCCCGAGGAAGTTTTTACTAGGCTCTTTTATTTCTCTTAATAATGAGGGAATTAGAAAAGTAATTCTTAGAAAATTGAAAAGAGAAGTTTGGATGCATAAGAAACGTATTACTCCCAGTTGTGAAAGAAACGTCTGGCGACCAGAGATGTGACACAGTACAGTGGCTCCTGCCAGACCTCACAAGACTTAAGACTTGAGCACACTTATAACAGAAAATTTAAGTGGTTCCAGCAGGTTTAGGAACCAGACCAGTATGGCAAAATGCTATGCCTTTAAGAAATTAGGTGGAGGGGCGCCTGGGTGGCTCAGTCGGTTAAGTGTTGGACTTCGGCTCAGGGCATAATCTCATGGTCCGTGGGTTCAAGCCCTGCATCAGGCTCTGTGCTGACAGCTAGCTCAGAGCCTGGAGCCTGCTTCTGATTCTGTGTCTCCCTCTCTCTCTGACCCTCCCCTGCTCTCTGTCTCTCAGAAGTAAACAAAACATTGAAAAAAAAATTAAAAAAATAATTTCTGTGGAGAGATTGTAAGGGGAACACAGGAAAATGTTAAAGAACATAGTGTAGGGCATGATAGACCCAACTGTGAATCCTGACTCTGACTCTGTAACTTAAGCTTTATCTGTAAAATGAGAATACTACTAGTGACCACCTCCATGTTGTGAAGATAATGTAACTACACTAACGGGTAGACTAAATCTCAATATACTGTATTAACTTACAATTTATTTGCCTTTTATTTAAAATGAATTTCTGGCTGGGGCGCCTGGGTGGCTTAGTCGGTTAAGCGTCCGACTTTCACTTAGGTCATGATCTCGCGGTTCGTGGGTTCGAGCCCCGCGTCAGGCTCTGTGCTGACTGCCAGCTCAGAGCCTGGAGCCTATTTCAGTCTGTCTCTCCCTCTCTCTCTGACCCTCCCCTGCTCACGCTGTCTCTCTCTCTCTCTCTCCTAGAAATAAATAAAGCATTAAAAAAAAATTAAAAAAAAATAAAATGAATTTCTGGGTATTGTTTAATTTATTAAATCAGTTCTGATAAGTGGAAGAGGTTCCCCCCTCCCCCAGAAAATGGAGAGGGTAAATGGGAGTTGCTCTGGGGTTCTTGGTTGGGTGAGCCTAGCAGTTAGAAATCTGAGAGCTGCAATGTCCTCTATCACCTGTAGACAGAGCACGAGAGGATTTTAGAATGTAGAAAAACTTTGTGCCTTTCCACCTTGGCACGTCATCGATTGAATAGGAGAGCATGATGGAGAAGCAAAAACGTGTCTGTTACTGAGAAGCAGTATTTCCAAACTGGACCCATCCTTGTTCCCCTCACAATTTCCCTTTCCTTCTGTACTCGGTGAGTGGCACCCATCAACCTAAAAGCCCATGTCAAAGCACTGGGAGCCGTTCCGGTCTCTGTGTTTTTCCATCCTCTCCTTGCCCCCATCAGTCAGCAAGCCCTAGAGATTCCACCTCCTTAAACCCTCTTGAATCCACTTCCTTCCCTCATGCTCACTCCCTCTACCTTGAATTTGCCATCAGGTGTATGTATCTAGCCACCCGACTGGAAGCACAGGCTTCCAGTGCTGTCACCTTCCGCGTATGTCCTTTACCAAAGTGATTATGAACATGTGGTGATCTCTCCCCTACAAACTTCCTTAGGACAAATGCAAACCCCCTAGCATAGTAATCAAGGGTATCAATGGAGTTCTTCAATTAACTTCCATGTATAAAATCCATCAGTTCCAGTCCTCCAGTAAAAATCTATGTAAAAACATTGCACATAAACATCATTTCAAGATAAACCTTCCAGGGCTTCCTTTTAACCAGCTTGTTACCCTTGAACTCTTCCTATAGACAAGTGAGAATGAATTGGACTTCCCCTAAAGACTGTTTGTAATGTGAGCTGTGCTTCTTTCTCCAGCTTCATGTTTCCTTAATCTCTCTCGTACCCCCTCTGCTCTAACTTTCTAATCGACCGTAGTTCCCTAAAAGAGCAGGCTTTCTGAACCATGATGTGGGCTTCTTCCTCTACTGGAATGTCCGCTCTTACTATCATGATCAGCTCTTACCAGGCTAATTCCTATTTTAGTTTAGGATTCATTGAGAAAGGCTTACACAGTCCTCCTCACCACGTCACCTGCCTGAGTCAGGAGCCATTTCACAGTGCTTCCTTAGCGCCACCTGCATACCTCAGTCTCCTCTCTTATTTGTATCTTTATGTCTCCTCTATGAGCCTACACTGAACTTCAGGAAAGGAAGCTTACTTACCTTTGTGTCTTTGGAGCCTTGTAAAATGCCAGCTCACAGCAAGCACTCGATAAATATTAACAACACAACTATGAAAAATGCACGTGGTAGCTTACTCCTTGTGCAGAGTAGAACATGGCAGTGCAGATATGTCAGAAATTGCCTGCGCATCTTAGGTGGCCAATAATTATCTGTTGAATCACAATAATTTAATTATATGGCGTGGTCCTGGCTAATGAGGGGAAATGACAATTCTTTTTAAAATGAAAATTTAAGTAATAATGATAATATAAGGTGAAATGTGATTGTCAAATGTATGCTATAGGCATAAATATGAGAATAAGGAAATGATTGTTTTTAGGTTCATTATAATGCACTGACTCCAACAAATGGACTAATTTATGAAGAAAGAAGTCCGTGCAGTGGAGGTTTGTTGGTGGACAATTCTCCATGAGTCTCTTGTAGCTTTGCATATTTTGTAGCAGAGACACTGATGGCCTTTTTCCTGGATTATTCTTTCAAAGAGATTTGTTGAGCAAACAGCTTTGGAAGCATCTCCCTCAGGAGGAAAAGGGGAGATTTATTTATATGCAGTGAGATAAAGATATTTCACTGTGAGACAAAGTTCGGGTTGTATTCTTGCCCATTATAAAACATTGGGGTTCTCTAAACTTGTGGTTCTTCTCCTTTAACACAACCTACTTCATGTGGAGGTGCCAGCTGCCCTGCTTTGCATCTCCATGTGAGAGCTGGGACTCAGCAAACCCACATAAATGCTGATACTCTGGCTAATGCTATTGCTGTGAATAATAAAACACCCTTAGTCTCTGATTCAGGAGTCTCATGTCTTCTGCCAACATTCGTGATGTTATGGCAGGCTGACTTGCTACCTTGCACGTAGGGTAAAATATCTGACACTTCACAGTTCTGGACAATGTTAATAAACAGTGATATGTAATGATTCCCATGCTAAGGTCAGTACCTTTGAATTTTTGTTGGATTTTACATTGACTCATTATTTCATAAGACTCTGCTAAGTTTCAGTGAAATCCTTTCTTAGCTGAAATATACAACATGTCTTGATGAAGGCCCTCTTACCACTCAAATTCTTAGGATTGAAAGAATTATTAATGGAAATTTATTTCCAGTAACGACAGTCTAGTCACCCAAAAATTGTCCAAATTATTTCTTAAAAATTTTGCATAACGTTTTTGTTGCTATTGTTTTGATGGGGAGGGTCTTTTCTTTAGATGACTTTTTTTTTTTTCAACAATAGAACACTGTCAAGTAAAGATGAAGTGAGAAAAAAAATCAGAGAGCTCATTTGGTTTTCACAGGGAAGAAAGAAACATTTATTTTAGGACAAACACAAAGCAGAGAAAACGAATGATTCCTGTGGTTTTAGAATGAAGCTTTTATTCTGTTAGAGCCTTTGTTAGAAACAGTGAGGCGTGTTTTAATTCTGAATGTGGAAAATTGTTCTCAAAGATTTTCTGCCTGTTAAAATGGCCCTAAAAGATGACTGCTACAACCACAATAGGAAACTATAAAGGTAGAAAATAAAGAGATTACAGGATAAATAGCTTACAAACTGTGATGGTTAACATTCAGGGGATGATTCACTGGTGACTATATCTCTTATCAGAGTTCTTTTAAGATAGTTTCTTTTTGTCCGCTGTGGCTGCCAGTTGAACTGAACCAAGAAGACGCAGTCACAGCGTAGTTTAGAATATCCCATTCCTGGCTGTTGGAAGGCAGGATGGAAAGCACAGAAGTGGGGCCCACACAGGAAGTATGGTACAGGGTGGGACTCATACATGCTTTGTCCTATGGAAAACTTTCAATGGCTGACTTGCCTCGTGATTCTAGAACATTTAAACTAGTAAGTGCAATTTTCACAGGATGGTTGATATGATTCTATTGACAAAGATGTGATAGTATAATAAATAAAATGCCAATGATTATGTTATTCTGATATTTATAAGTGTTTGCACGATTGGCCTTTTTAGTTTAATAACAATTTCCAGTGATATTGATGGATTGGATCATATCTGTATGTTCAAAGTTACGATTTAGAACAACTGTAAATCTCTGCATGAAAAGAAATATGATATAAGCATAGCAAAGTTAAGGTTAAACATCACTCCTCGTCTTCATTCTTCATGCCAGTCTATGCGCCCTATGGAGCTGATCCGTGCACAGCGGCAGTTCGATTCCCGCTTGGCGTGCACTGAGGTGTGCACTATTGGGGAAAATTCATCAATGGCTTGCATCATTATGCATTCTAGCCTGCCTGTGGCTTTCTATAGGCAATTTCTACCTTAGAAAAACATTCATTAAGTCTGCATATATACAAAATATATACTATGTTTTTAAAATTATCATCAAATATTACATGTGTTTTTCTATGAGCAGAAACTATAACGCATAACAACTTGTGTCCCTTCAGCTACTTGAGATTTGGAGTGTCAGTGTGGGGATTCATGTGGGGCACTAGCTGGTGGTGAAGATCTTCGCCTGAAACTCCGTTCAGTCTCTATGGTGGTAAGGGCTGCAGTAAGAATGGATCTTGGACCTGCTGCAGCGAGTTCCTGAGAAACAAGCAAGTCACACTTTTTCACAGCCAGGGTCACAGAACATAAGGGGCTCCTTGTTTTTTGATGAGAAGCAGCAGCATTTTAGATGCTTTGAAAATCCACATCAATGAAATACTTTGGTCCAGACCTTTTTCTTAATTTCATGCACACTCTTCACCCACTGAGAAATCCACATGCGGGAAGACACGGCCACTCTCCTGAGACTAAAGTAACAGTGTGGACAAGATTGAGAGACACTGGTTAAAATTAAGAAATATGTGGAGCCCAATAAAAGCTCCAAAAAAACCAGACAGGAGAGTTTACTCCCAATGAAATGAGGCTGCCTAATGCCCTATTTGTAAGAATATTACTTGCTTCTAGAATAACAGGCAGACATTCTCTGATACCAAAACAAACACTGGTAAAACCAGTGGTAAAACGCTAAGGGATTATCTGTGTGTAAAATTTTTGTTTTTCGTGTATTTTTATACATGCTTTTATTTATTTATTTATTTCCGAAGTTGGACGCTTACCCAACTGAGCCACCCAGGAGCCCCTAGACACGCTTTTACTGAGCCCTTGCAGCAGTCGTAGGAGGGGAGGCCAGATGGGAATTAGCACCCAGACGGCACTGGGGACCCCGGCGGCGTGTGACTACTAGCAATTAGTCCAGATGGCCGGGTTATGACTCTCAGTGTTTCCTTAGCAGGTGGCTGTGGACCTTTAAATAGCGTGGCCTCGAGTGGCTCGTTGGGAGGTGGTGCCCTGCGGGCCTCTCAAGCCCAGGGGACGCCTGCAGGCTGGGGGTGTCCTTACGTGTAACCCTGGTGCAGCCCCGTCGTTCACTAATCACAACACTAATCCAGGTGCTGCGCTGCGGGATTTTACGGCTACGATTCAAGTCCGTAGACAGGAAGACCACCTGGGTGGGCCTCATTCAGTCAGTTGACGAGCTGGGATTTCCTGATGAGGCCGTTTTGCTCCCGGGCCGTGGGGTTCGGCCTTGCGGGACCTCCACCGTCACGGCAGCCCGCTCCTTGCGGGGTGCGCGGGGCTCCGCACTCGGGGACTCCGGCGTCCGAGCACCGCTGGCCGCCCCCTCCGGCCTAGCGCAGCCAGCCTCACTGCCTGCGGGGACGCCTGGCTGCAAAACGGCCAGCTCAGGGCTCACAGCGCTTGTCCCTTGGTGGGACCCCAGGGTTCGGGAGGCTTGAGGGCCTCAGCGTGAAGGGGAGGGCCCTCCGTCCGCACGTGTGCGGGACGGGCCTGGACAGTGTTGGTTTGGGTTTGGGTCTCAAGGGCTCTCTCCTACTTCTCGGTTCTGGAGCAGAATCCCCCAGACGTCAGAGTTCTGATTTCAGCAGACTTTCTCAGCCCAACGCGCCTTTGTGTTAGGCTGGGTTTAGAACTCATAACCGACCGAAGGGCACCCAGGGCGTTTCCCTGGGATGCTGATGTCGGCAGATCTGTGGCCCTGCATCCAGCACACGGCGGGGGGGTCCCGGCCTGAACTCATGGTCACAGGACTGGGCTGGACTGAAGAGCCGCCCCGAATTCTCTTGCTGAAACGCTAACCCTCAGTGCGGCAGATCTGGAGTAAAGGCTTTTTTAGATGTACTGAAAGTTGAATAAAATCATGAGGGTGAGGTCTTAAGAAAATAGGATTGGTGCCTTAATTTTTTAAAAAATGTTTTTATTTCTTTCTAGGAGAGAGAGAGAGACAGCGTGAGCAGGGGAGGGTCAGAGAGAGAGGGAGTCACAGACTGAAACAGGCTCCAGGCTCTGAGCTGGCAGTCAGCACAGAGCCCGACGCGGGGCTCGAACCCACGAACCACAAGATCATGACCTGAGCCGAAGTCGGACGCTTAACCGACTAAGCCACCCGGGCGCCCCAAGACTGGTGCCTTTAGAAGAGGAAGAGACGTTTCTGTTTCCCCACAGGCTCTGGGGAAAGGCCACGCAGCAAGAAGGGGGCCATTTGCAAGCCAGGAAAACGTTCACCAAAATCTGACCATGCTGACACCTTGACCTTGAACTTCCAGCCTCCAGAACTGTGAGAAAATAAATATCTCTCGTTTAAACCAGTCTGTGGTGTCTGTTACGGCAGCCTGAACTAACCGACACAGGACTGGTGGTGATCGATTTTGGAGCCATTGATTTTAGGGACAAAGAGCCTAAAGGATCATTTATTATTATTATTACTTTTTCTTATTTAAGAAGAGAAATGAGCACCTGGGTGGCCCAGGTGGTTAAGCATCTGACTTTGGCTCAGATCATGATCTCACCGTTCATGGGTTTAAGCCCCACGTTGGGCTCTGTGCTGACAGCTCAGAGCCTGGAGCTGCTTCAGATTCTGTCTCTCTCTCTGCCCCTCCCCGACTTCTGCACACTCTCTCAAAAATAAATACTAAAATTTTTTTTTCCACAATAAAATAAAAAAAGAAGAGTATTATTTTTTATTTAGTGAGTTTTTCACTAAATAAAATGGAACACACCCAAAATGATCAGCAGTACTGATCCCCAGGGAACAGTCAGTTCAAGACATAATGGTTCACTGAATGGCTACACCAGCTGCGTAATATGTTTCATGAAAAAGTAAGAAATAGGGGCGCCTGGGTGGCTCAGCTGGTTGCACGTCTGACTCTTGATTCCAGCTCAGGTCATCATCACAGGTCATGGGATCAAGCCCCATGTCAGTCTTTGCATTGAGTGTGGAACCTGTTTAAGATTCTCTCTCTCCCTCTGTCCTTCTCCTTGCTCACTCACACTCTGTCTCTTTCTCTCTTTCAAAAAAAAAAAGAAAAGAAAAAGAAAAAAAATAGATGGATTGGACCCTATAATCACTGAAATAAAGCCTACTGTGCAAAAACAGTTACAATGTGACACCTTTAAATTTAATTTGAACACCCTTTGGTGTTTATTGAAGTTGTGAGTCTACTTACTACTTCCTGGGCAAAAAGAAAGGTGTGAGAATCCTGCTGTCTTTGAATAAAGCACTGAATGCAGAATTTTGTCCCTTCAGGGCTTGCTTTATGCTTCTAATGGTAGTCACTGCTGTAACTTCTGCTGAGATACCATCCTGTGGTCTCTCTGATGGCCTCTGTGCAGCTCTGGCCTTCTTGTCTCCTGCTGCATTTCATTTGCCCAGCATTCAGTGGTCAGGAACAGCCCCCACACTGGCAGCTCCGAAGCGGACCTCCTCGAGGTGACAAATCCTAAGCTAGAGGGGGGGGTCTGCATGTAGACTGATCTGGCTTTCAATCCCATTTGCCTTTAACTGGCAGTCATTTGAGGGCCTCAGGTTCTGCATTTCTCAAACAGGGATAATAACATTTATGTCAGGGTTTAGGCTAAATAGAAAGTATTTTAAACAAGGTAACACATGGGGTGTCTAGGTGGATCGGTCGGTTAAGCATCTGGCTCTTGGTTTTGGCTCAGGTCATGATCTCATCGTTCTTGAGTTCAAGTTATATGTAGGGCTCTCACTGAAAGTTCGAAGTCTGCTTGGGAGTCTCTCTCTCTCCCTCTCCCTACCTCCCTACCAAAATAAATAAAGTTTAAAAGAAATTTCATAAAAGGGTAACACATGTAGAGTTCTTTAATGATACTTCCTCCTGTAAATATCCCATACATATAAGTACCTTGTTTTTATTACTATGGAGGAAGATGTGCCAGCATAACAAATCTCCAAACTTTCTGGTCCTCTCCAAACCATAACCCATCCACCACAAATCTGCTTTAAGGCCGCCTAGTAAATTCACTCATTTGCTCATGGGGAATGGGGCAATTTATAATGATATGTGTGGTCACAACTTTCATCATGCACAGTTCCTATGTTTTGGAAGAGGACCATATCGCCCATGAGATATAAAGGGTAAATTCTACTGGCGGAGAGATATATGAGAGCAGCTGCCGTCATTACCGTGTCTGTATATCGGATTTGGAAAGGGACCTGGCAATGCCACATGCCTTTGGTGTCTGGAATTTGAACCTTCAGCAACACAAATAAGAACAGTGGGTTTGGGGAACCTCTCCTAATGGATTCAGGAGCTTGTTTTATGTATCTATGTATCTAAAAAAATCACTAAATAGAGAATGAATTAAGATGTTTGATCTGTTTTGAAAACTAGTATTACAATCAATATATTTGGCTCTCCTCTTTTTCTTTTCTTAAGTCACAGTGTTTTATTTTTGGATAGCATAATTGTATCCACAGAAATGAATCTTTCTCATATATCCTAGGGGACATAAAATGTGGGCTAGAAAATACAACTAGATAAGTCTTCAGCTGTGAGGATTATATTTAATCAATGAAACAGATAATGAGACCAAAATAAAATTTTAACCAAATCAAGAAAAGTCTTAAATTAACATATATATATCTATACATGTGTCTGTCTGTCTAAGTAGAAAGACTGAACCCTGTGAAATGTCAGTTTTTAGGTACACCAACCATAAAATATCAGAAATTCCAGAGTTCAACCTAAAATACATATATACAAAAGGAAAATGTGATTATGACAAAGTTTTCTGTCACCTGTCATTTTATTTGCTTTTAGTTTTATTTGTAAAGTTTACTCATTTATTTTGAGAGACAGAGAGAGCGAGCAGGGGAGGGGCGGCAGGTTGGGGGGAGAGAATAGCCAGCAGGCTCTGAGCTGTCCGCACAGAGCCCAACGCAGGGCTCGAACCCACGAACCGTAAGATCATGACCTGAGCTGAAGTCCCACGCTTAACCAACTGAGCCACCCAGGCACCCCAAGAATTTGTATTTCTTACAAGTACCCTGGTGACGCTGTTGTTGCCAACTTGGGGACCACACTTCAAGAGCTATAGTCTACATAATTTCTAAATTTCCTTAGGTTCTGACCGTTTGTGATTGGGAACAACAGCAGTCCCGGTCAGTAAACCGCCAATCACGGCGTGTAGTTGGGCACTTTTGACAACGACTGGGATGGAGGAGCTCACAATACATCCACCTGCACCTCCTGGACAGGGGGCCCCGAGCCTGATGTGACTCCAGTCCTGGTTCTGTTTTCCACGTCAGTTATGCTGACCTTGAATGACTAGTGTTTACACTTCGGAAATTTGTAGTGACAGAAAAGCCAATTTGCATTCAATCCGGTTTCGAGTGAGCTTGTCGTTTAACTAATAGCGTTATATAATAACCCGCCTAGTGGTGTGAGTCTCCAATTTCCTACCCTGCCTTGTAAAATATTGATCCTTAAGGTTGAGGATAATGGGGCTACAGTGATTGATAAATGGGATTTACACTGTGATTCTGGATCTCAGAAAATTAAACCAAAAAAGAATTTATTTGCGCTACGATGCCTCTTTCTAGTCGGGGCAGCAGGCACAGAATTTATGTTTCTTATCTATTATTCTGCTAGGTTCATGGGTTCTGAGGGAAATAATCCTAGTTTCCTGCTTAATAAATACAGGGTAAGCTCATTAATTACACTGAGATTAATGTGGCATTTAGTGCAGACACTAAAAAGTGCACTGCATTGAGTATTTGACCTTTTACATTATTAAAACTTAAAATGCGCTAAAATTTAACATTGCAGCACAAATCCAGAAATAGAATCTGCAGGTTTCTGTAAGTTTTTATATTTTATTCAGCTGCCTTCCAATAAGAATTTATAGGCAGCAAAATCATCTAAGAAAACACAAATAAAACTAATTTTTAAAAACTGGATACCATTAAATACATCCTTTATTATACTAATTATACTATAACAAGTAATTCTCTTTGTCTGAGGCTCTACTAGGTTCGAGGAGTAAAAACAGCCTAGATAAGAAGCACAGTTAAATGAGATTATAGATTTCAGTTTAAAATTTTGAAATATCCCCAGTACATCTTGAGGGAAAAACAAAGAATAAATCACACAACCTATTATTTCTTTTTAGGACACACACACACACACACACAACATAGTTTCAAAAGCCGAATAATTTGGGGCACCTGGGTGGCTCAGCCAGCTAAGCACCTGACTCTTGTGTTTGGCTCACGTCATGAACTAATGGTCCTGAGATTAAGCCCCACATGGGGCTCTGCATTGGGCAGTGTGCTTGCTTGCGATTCTTTCTCTCTTTCTCTCTCCTCCCCCACTCACACATACTCCCTCTCTCCTGCCCCTCTTCAAAAACTAAACAATTAAATAAAATATTTTTAAAAAGTCAAATAATTAATAATTAAGGAAAATTACTATGAAACCTTTTCTTTTAATAATAAAACAAAAAAGCCTATTGAAAGGACAGACACAATTACTTTTCCTAATGGTTTCTTCATATATTTGTACCCTAAGAAGTTTCAATTAAGCCTGCAAATCCTTAGTCAAAGCTTCAGGAAAACTGTATTGCATGTTAACTCACAATTATCAAGCATTATCATATATATGCTTTACGTTAAATCTGGATTTCTTTGAGAATACCATGGGCTACTTGGCATTTTTCTTTTGTTTCCCTATGTGTGTATGAGAGGTCTCTTATCAGAGCTGTGGTTTTATGTAGTATTGAATGAAGCCTACTGAGCTTTAGAAACAGCTTCCATCAAAATTATGGCACAGCCTATTCTGCACGTGGCCATGTGTATTTTTAAAAGGGCTACATCTGTTTTATTTTGCATGGATTATGCCGTCAATATTATCTCTCAGATCGTCACTTCTCATCCCTTGCTTCTTTCATGGACGCCTCTCAATGACTTTGAAGAGGACCTTCATACCCTGGGCTTCCTCTCTGCATCCTCTAGAACAGGACAAACAGGTGCTATAAAGCCACCTGGGTAAGTGCTCATGAGCTTTGATCCTTTGAGAAGAAAATACTTTCTTTGCTGATGAGTTTATAATCTCTCACCGGTATGTATACTTCTGTTAGAAAACAAGCCACAAGTACAGGGACTGTGTCTCCTCATGTACTGCACAAAGTTTGACTTATTGATAGCACTTCATCATAATAATCACGAAATGAGTGGGTTTCAAACCACTCCACCCAAAGGCTCCATTTTGACAGGGAAAGGAAGTCCATTAGGGCTTGCTCCACAGTTATGCCCTTGTTTCCCCTTACTTTTGGAGAAGAAATTCATTATGCCCTTACCGTGTTGTTAAACTTCTCCATTTTTTATTTTCATCCAATCCTGAGGATACTCCCTTTGGTAGATGCTGCTCACCAAAGTCAGGGTTCGAGAAAGTTTATGACTCACACATAACGCCAATCCCAACTGGTGGTCTGTATTAATATGTGAGATGGTAGAGTAAACATATATGTGATGAAAAATCTTGGCTTAATATTTCCTGGGGAAGCTTAAGAAGTAGCTTTGCTTCTAATTATAAGTAAGTCCTCAGGATGTAACAGAACAACATGATGACCACAGTTAATATTGCACTCTGGAGAGAGGCTAAGACAACAGATATTACAAAAAAAATTGTTATGTTTAATAGCAAGACGAACAAAGCAAAACAGAACAAAACAAGAACAAAACACAAATAAGAAACAATCTAAATGTGTGACAATGTGAGTTGATTATACCAATTATGCTACAGACATACTGCTTAGAACATTATATACCCATTATAAATGACGGTACAAGGATATTTATGATGTGGAAAATACTCAGGACATACTGCTAAGGAAAAGCTACTTAAAAAGTCAATACTTGGGGTGCCTGGCTGGCTTAGTCGGTTAAGCGTCCGACTTTCGCTTAGGTCATGATCTCGCGGTTCGTGGGTTCGAGCCCCATGTCGGGCTCTGTGCTGACTGCCAGCTCAGAGCCTGGAGCCTGTTTCAGTCTGCGACTCCCTCTCTCTCTGACCCTCCCCTGCTCACGCTGTCTCTCTCTCTCTCTTCTAGAAATAAATAAAACATTAAAAAATAAAAAAAATAAAAAGTCAATACTAAAGGTAGGATTCACCGAGGGGCACCTGTGTCGCTCAGTTGCTTAAGTGTCTGTTTTCGGCTCAGGTCATGATCTCACGATTCCTGGGTTCCAGCCCCGTGTCGAGCTCTGTGCTGACAGCCCAGAGACTGAGCCTGCTTCAGATTCTGTGTCTCCCTCTCTCTCTGTCCCTCGCCTGCTTGTGCTCTGTCTCTCTCTTTCTCAAAAAGAAATAAAGGTTAAAAACAAAAAGGTAGGATTCACTGAGTTAAAAAAAATGTCAAAATGAACAAAACTAAACAAAAAAGTTTGACGTATCTTTATACCTAAATACCAACACAATTATCCCTAGGAAATGAATTTAGAAATTTTCTTTTATTCTCATTTTTCATTTTATTCTCAGTGATCTTTTCTTTTTCCAAATTTCCTTCAATTGATATATTATTTCAATCAGAAGTATCTGTAAATTAAAAATGTAGGTTGCTTGAATATTATAATATTCTAATTATATAGTTCTTGGAAGATTTATAATATTCTAATTATATAGTTCTAATCGATGCCAGATGTGGGTATTACCAAAGCAACTTCCCACCTGCCGTTTTGTCCTTGTCGAAAGAAGCCACGATGGGAATCTTTTGATCACAAGGAAGTAAGGATTCTCCCTTATCCAGGAAGATAAATAATGATTCATAAGCAAATTATAGCAATTACCTTTCTCTTTGCCACTTACTTACTTTTCCAGCCTCCCTTGCAGAAGCTCATGAAATAAAAGAAGTTTGTGCAGCAATTCTGGAAAGATTTCCTTCACCATTTAAAAAGTTAATAAGCCTCTCAGGGGGCGCCTGGGTGGCTTAGTCGGTTAAGCGTCCGACTTTCGCTTAGGTCATGATCTCACGGTTCGGGGGTTCGAGCCCCGCGTCGGGCTCTGTGCTGACTGCCAGCTCGGAGCCTGAAGCCTGTTTCAGTCTGTGACTCCCTCTCTCTGACCCTCCCCTGTTCATGCTGTCTGTCTCTCTCTCTCCTAGAAATAAATAAAACATTTAAAAAAAAAAAAAAAAAGTTAATAAGCCTCTCATTGCAAACACGTTCTGTCTGTTCTTCCTGCTACATGTCTTGAAAGGGCATGTGATGCGCAGAGCTCTGGCAGCCATATTGTGAGCATGGGGTATAAGCATGAAGGTAGAAAGGAAACATACCAAGGACAGGCAAATAGAGCCTTTTTTCTTCTCCTGTAGCCAAATCTTCTACGTCCCTATTACGGGCACACGGCGATTACATTTAGGGCTTGTGTGGACAAACCAGCATAGTCTTACAATCTCAAGATCCTTAACTTAGTCACACCTGCAACGTCCCTTTTGCCATGTAAGGTAACTCACTGACGACAGATTCTGAGGATTTGCCTGAAACGTACACAACCCTGGGGAGCCACCCTTCAGCTCTCACAACAGCCTCAGACAATGAAGCAAAAATAATACCGGTGTCAATTGAATCCATATTGTGTTCCATGTACTATCCTAAGACAAGGGGAGCAAGTGAATATTAAGGAGAAGAAATATTTACTCACTCAATACTTGTATCCGTATCTGATAAATACCATAAGCATTGTACTGGACAAATGCAGGTAACAAAGCACAGAGAAGTTAAAAAATTTACCTAAGATCATAATGCCTGTTAGTGGCAGAGTGGTTATTGGATCCGGAGCAAAGCCCCCACTCTTCCTCTCTGCCATGGACCAGATCCACATTTTGGGGCTACAATTTCATGGGTTGCTGGGAAGGTATCATTGAACTAGATGCTTTCTGTATTCAAGTTCTAAAGTGTGGAGTTCTTTCCAACTTCAGTATGGAAATATTTTGCCCAGTGAGAAAAATTCCAAAGGCATGTCTGTTGTATCAATAAAACCACTAAAACAAACATTTCAAAAGTCATCTATCAAGTCCTTTGGAAAGGGCTCAGTGTAGGAAACAGTCACACACTTGAAGGACACGCTTCAAGATATATTACCAATGACATGTCTAAACTGTCCAGAATGAACAAACCGTTTGGAGGTTAAGTGCAAGAGGCTATGGTAAGTAACAGACTCATGACAATGAGCCGCTGTAAAAAATGAGGCCCCCTGTTTTCTCAGAGGCCATTTTCATAAACACATTTTAATTTTTTTTTTTAAATGTTTTATTTATTTCTAGGAGAGAGAATCAGCGTGAGCAGGGGAGGGTCAGAGAGAGAGGGAGTCACAGACTGAAACAGGCTCCAGGCTCTGAGCTGGCAGTCAGCACAGAGCCCGACACGGGGCTCGAACCCACAAACCGCGAGATCATGACCTAAGCGAAAGTCGGAAAGTCGGACGCCCAACCGACTAAGCCACCCAGGCGCCCCCATAAACACATTTTAAAAACCTAGCATTTTGAAACTGCCGTGAACCTAAAATAGAACAAGTCTGGAGAAGAGAAATCAACACAAGAGCCTTTTCCCCCAAATGATCAATTCTGACAAAATAAAGTAACAAAGCTTTTTGTGTTACAGCAAGCCTGTAAGACATGTGTACTGATGAAGTACATTGGATGAGGCATGTTTAATAACAGCACGTAGTATCTTTCCCAGAAACAATGGGTAATTTCTGAAGCATAAGTGATTTCTGAAAAGAGGAACACAGTGGAAGCGAAATAAATGTAGAACTGATTATGTTTCTTTGTTATAAGTAATTTGAAAACATAATGGGGGAAGAGCAGAAACGAAATGTAATATTGAATATATTTTAAAATCTCACTTAATGAGAAGCCACTTGGTAAGAACCTAAAGAAAAATGTTAAACTGCTTTGAAATTAAAGAAATTCATAGATTAGGGGCTTTAGAGTTCATTTACTGTTTCAGTGCCATAGAAAGGGAAAGCCGAATTGAATGGCTCCAATTTTTGTGTTTTTATAGCATACACAGAAATAAATAAAAACTAAAAATAGTCAAAATAACTCCATGAAGATAGGCTGCGCTGCAAACGTTTCCTTCCTGCTGATTTCAATTTGTGGCCTTAAAATTGTATGTACTCGGAATGAACTGCCGCCCCTTGAAAGACAGCTATTATAATTACTTCTATTTGCTTTTATATTAAAGTCAAATGACTTGGAGAATCATGTTGTGCGGTTCAGTTTAGAGGGTTTCCCAGCTGCGCCCGAGAGCACTGAAGTGTGTGAGAGGAGGCTTGGTCGTTGAGGGAGCCACAGAAATGATGCGCTCAGGATAGGGCCACACTTCAGATGTATCCTGCTGTACCTTCCACAAATGACTGAAGCGGCCTGATGATCAAGACACTGATTCCACATGATAAAATCATTCCGTTTAAATCTCATGGCCAAAGCTTGTTGCTAAAGTAGCTTCACTTGGACGCTTTACTGATCTGCTGGGGGCACTTTCTGATCTTGGATGCCAGTGAGGAGAATATCAGAGATATCAAAGCAACGCTCAAGAAGTATGTCTATGGAGGTTGATGGAGAAACACTTCATGATTTTTTTGCTTTTTTTCCAGAATGGACACTTCAGTGATTTCAAAAAGAGATGTGCTTTTCAAGCCCATTCATTGCCTTCTGGGTCATAGGTCAAGTCAGAGTTAATGACTTCATTTATTTAAAAAACAAAGCTAGGTGTTCTTGGATTTAAGATATGCAATCTTCTATCTCAGCGAGTTTTCAGAATATTGCTACTGGCAAAAACAAAATAAAAAATAAAAAAAAGAATTTCTAATCTTGTGACAAGCAAATGGATTCTGGGGAAAAATATAAAAGTGTGGAAATTGTGAAGTGAAGAAGTGTTTGCGTTTAGTTCACAACTCTGATCAATCTTGCTTACAGGTCAGTATATAATAGTTATAATTATTGTAACTAGGATTTCTTTTCTTTTTCGTAGGCTCCACTCCCAGTATAGAACCCAACGCAAGGCTTGAACTCACAACCTTGAGATCAAGACCTGAACTGAGATCGAGTCAGCTGTTTAACTGATTGAGCCACTCATGTGCCCCAATGCCATTCATGATTTTTATCCTCATATTCAGTGCACAAGCCAATGACTTGCTAAGAAAGGTTTTTAGTTCTATTTTGCACATTAAAAAACAGAGATAATTGGTAATTAAGCTTTTTGTCCACGACCACATAGCAACTACTCCAGTGAAGGTAGTCTGGCCTCAAAACTCATGCTCTCATCCCTTCTGCTATGAAGCTAAATAATAAATAACCTAATCATTTAGAAATTACAATAAACAGTAATTGTCTTTCAAATTGTATATTAATGTCAATGAAGTAACATAGGGTAGTATTGTTTTAATTTATTGAAGAGATTCCAAAATTATACGAAACAGAAAACAAAAATGTTTCCTTTCTCATAAAATCTGTAAGATCAACTTCTGGCATTTTAGACAACCTAAATTTTCACAGAGATTTGAAAATATAACCTAATGTGCAAATGCGATCTATATAAATAATAGTTAATTTTTCATAAAGACCTAATTTTTCTAAGAGCAGTTTCAGTTTCACAGCAAAATTGAGGGAAAGATTCCCCATGTATCCTCTGTCTCCCCCTCCCCCCAATCATGCACAGTCTTGCCCATCATCAACATCACATTTGTCACAACAGGTTAACCTACATCAACAAACCGTTATTACCCACAGTCGGTGGTTTACTTTGCGGTTCACTCTTGATGTTATATGTTCTATGGGTTTGAACAAATGTATAAAGATATATACTCGCCACTATAGTATCAAACAGAATATTTTCAGTGCCCTAAACATCCTCCTTGCTCTTCCTGGTCTTTCCTCCCTCTTCCCAGCCCCTGGGAACCACTGATCATTTCACTCTGCAGAATTTTGCCTTTCCCAGAATGTCACACTGTTGGAATGATAAATAGGTAGTCTTTTCAGATTGGCTCCTTCACTTAGTAATACACATTTGAGGTTCTATTTTATGGCTTGATAGCTCATTTTGTTTTAGCACTGAATAATATTCCATTGTCTGGATGGACCACCATTTATTTAACTCCTCACTCACTGACGCATCTTGTTTGCTTCAAGTTTTATCAAGTTTTTGTGCTATAAACACCTAGGAGCAGGTTTTTATGTGAACCTAAATTTTCAACTTTCTTGGATAAATACCAAGAGCCATAATTGCTGAATCATATGGTATGAGTATATTTACTTTTTAAAATATTTTTAATGTTTATTTATTTTTGAGAGAGAGGGAAAGACAGCACTAGAAGGAGAGGGGCAGAGAGAGAGAGGGAGACACAGAATCTGAAGCAGGCTCCAGGCTCTGAGCTGTCAGCACAGAGCCTGACACGGGGCTCAAAACCATGAACCATGAGATCATGATCTGAGCTGAAGTCAGACGCTTAACTGAGCTGCCCAGATGCCCTGAGTATGTTTACTTTGAAAACGAAATTTATTTATTTATTTTGAGAGAGGGTGAGTGAGTATGCATGCAAGTGGGGGAGGGGCAGAGAGAGCAGGAGAGAGAGGATCCCAAGCAAGCTCTGCACTGTCTACACTGTCAGCAGAGAGCCGGATGTAGGGCTCCATCCCATGAACCATGAGGTCATGACCTGAACCAAAATCAAGAGTGGGACACTTAACTGACTGAGTCACCCAGGTGCCCCGGGTATGTTTACTTTTGTAAGAAACTGCCAAGCTGTCTTCCAAAGTGGCTGTACCATTTTGCATTCCCACCAGCAATGAATGAAAGTTCCTGTAGCTTTAAATTCACATCAGCATTTGATATTGTCATTATTCTGGATTTTGGCATCCTAACACGTGAGTAGATATCTCATTGTTCTTTTAATTTCTATTTCTCTGATGACATCATATGCGGCATCTTTTCACATGCTTATTTGCCATATGTGTATCTTTATTGAAGCATCTGTTAAGACATTTGGACCATTTCTTAATCTAGCTTTTTTTCCCCTTCTTGTTGAGTTTTGAGAGTTTTTTTTTTTAATTTAGGTAACAGTTGTTTTTTTTTTTTTAAATTTTTAATGATTTTTATTTATTTCTGAGAGAGAGAGAGAGAGACAGCGTGAGCAGGGGAGGGTCAGAGAGAGAAGGAGACACAGAATCTGAAACAGGCTCCAGGCTCTGAGCTAGCTGTCAGAATAGAGCCTGACGCGGGGCTCAAACCCACGATCTGTGAGATCATGACCTGAGCCGAAGTCGGATGCTTAACCAGCTGAGTCACCCAGGCGCCCCAGAAAAGTCTTTTATCAGATGTGTCTTTTGTAAATGTTCTCTCCCAGTGTGTGGCTTGTCTTCACATCTCTTGACCATCTTTCACAGAGCAGAGAATTTTTAATTTTAATGAAGTCCGATATATCCATTATTTCCTTAATGGATTGTGGCTTTGATGTTGTGTCTAAAAAGTCATCAGCACACTCAAGGTTATCTAGGTTTTCTCCTATGTAATCTTGTAGGAGTTTTATAGTGTTGTGTTTTACATTTAGGTTTGTGATCCATTTTGAGTTAATTTTTGTGTAAGATGTAAGATTTGTGTCTAGGTTCAGTTGTTCTAGAAGCATTTGTTGAAAAGACTATCTTTGCTCCATTGTGTTGCCTTTGCTCCTTTGTCAAATAGGGAGATTATAATTATATAGGTCTATTTCTGAGACCTCTATTCTGTCCCATTGATCTATTTGCTGTCTTTTTGCCAATGACAAACTGTCTTGATTAATTAGCTTTATAATAAGTCTTGAAGTTGGACAGTGTCATCATTTGATCTTGTTCTTTTCCTTCAGTATGATGTTATCTATGCTGGTCTTGAATTCTTTACATAGACTTTAGGATCAGTTTATCAATATCTACAAGAGAACTTGCTAGCATTTTGATTGGGATTGCACTGGATCTATATATCAAGTTGGGAAGAACTGGTATCTTGACAACATGGAGTCTTCCCATTATGAACATGAACTATTTTTCCATTTATTTAGTTCTTCTTTGATTTCATTTATCAGAGTTTTGTAATTTTCCTGATGCAGATCTCGTACATATTTTGTTAGATTTATATCTAAGTATTTAATACTTTTGGATGCTAATGTAAGTGGTATTGTTTTTAATTTCAAATTCCACTCTTCATTGCTGGTGTAGAAAAATGTGGTCAGCTTTTCAGTATAACTTGTATTCTTTTAACCTTGCCATAATTGCATATTAATTTCAAGAAGGTTTTGTTGAATGAATTCTTTAAAAATTTCTACATAGATAATCATGTCATCTGTGAAGAGAGTTTTATTTCTTCCTTCCCAGTCTGAATACCTTTTATTTCCTTTTCTTGTCTTATTGCATTAGCTGGTATATTCAGTACACTGTTGAAAAGCTGTGGTGACAGGGGAAATCTTTGTGTTGCACTAGGTCTTAGTGGAAAATGTCTAGTTTCTCACTAAAAAGTGATATGTTAGCTGTAGGTTTTTTGTAATTTTTAAAATCAAGTTAACAAGTTCCCTTCTACTTCCAGTTTACCGAAAGTTTTTGTCATAAATGGGTTTGGATTTTGTCAAATTCTTTTTCTGTATCTATTGTGCTATTGTGTGATTTTTCTTTTTTAGCCTGTTGATGTGATGGGTTACATTTATTGATCTTTAAACTCTGAGCCAGCCTTGCATACCTCGAATAAATCTCTCTTAGTCAAACAGAGCTAATTTTAAAAATTATTTTAACCCATTTTATTTTAAAATAAAACATAGATACTGAAAACCACACAAAGTGTGGTTTAGTGAGTATAAAGAAAACACCATTATAATCATCAATCCAGTTAAGTGGCATAACTTGTCTTTGTACCCCCTCTTTGTTTGATGAAATTTAGCAGGTGGATATAGAGACTTGATCAGATTCAGGTTTGAGCCCTTTGTCAAGGCTATAGGCAATTTTGGGCTCTTTCTATGGCCTCACTATGAAGGGAACATACAGTATCTGTATTTTTCACTACTTTTCTTTGTTTCTTTTCTTAAGAACTGCTAATGATTTAATCCATTAATTCATTAATGTTCTTTTTTTTAAACTTTTATTTTTTCATTTTTCTAATCTCAAATACATTTATAAGGGCATGCTTCCTCTCATTTACTACTTGGCTTCCCAGTAACACCATTCACATAGGAAAACCAGGATAACTGACTTACTCTGTTTGCAAGCTAATAAACTATTTCCCTGCCCACTTTGGAAAGTGACCATTAAAAAATGTAATTATAAACTCCTTGATTTAAATGTCTTTTATGGGTTTCAGTATACTGTCATCTTATCCTGATTGTATTTCAAACAGCCAAACTTTAGTCAGTGAGTACTTCTTCAATTGGTCCTTTAACATGATCTTAATTGTTTTTGATAATTTCCTTGCCATTTGTTGTGTCAAGATGTTTCAGCTCATGCTATATTTAGGAGGCACTTGCTATATTTTGGGTTCTGTCATCAAGAAAATATAAAACCTGGTTTTCACTACTTTTTGCTATGTTTTTATTTTGCTTTAAATTTCTGTTTTCATGAAAAATGAAATAAAATATTAGTACAAACAGATCTATCATCTGTTCACCTATCTATCTTAAAAAAATTCCTCATAACTTCATACAGATATTTCCAACTCAGATATGGGAATAAACTCTTCTATATTTTATCTGTATCTTCCTTCTTCTATAACATGAGTTTTGGTTCTATAAGACACAGGGTATGCTAGAATAAGAATATCCCATAATTATTCATTACCCTATACTACACATACAACGTTCTAAGTATAATGATACTGATGCTAACACCACTAATTTTAGTTAATGAAAACAGATACAAAAATTTATTGCATATAAATTTTTGCTATACTTATTTCCACTCACTAAAAAAAAAAAAGTGTGTATTGTATTTGCATTGTCAAATCATTCTGCCGTCAAATACTATATTTTAACTCTCATTTAGTTGTTTTTCTACAAGTAAATATACATTTGCTACTCGTGGCCAGTCTTTATGTTATGGTCTTTCTGATCATTTTGATTGACTAAATCTTGTTCAACAGGTTCCTTAGCAAAAGCTTACAAAAACAATATTCCCTGATTTTTTAACACGTTGTGTGTGCCATTTATAAGCGAATGTCAGTTTTTATGGGTATAAAGATTTAGTTTATAATTTATTACTTTGAGTGTCTCAACAATGTTAATTCATTTTTTAAAAATAACGATGTTGCTATCTAAAAGTCAAATAATCTAATTCCTTTTCAGTTAATGATTTTACATGTAAGTCATATCCTTTTTTTTCTGCCTAGAAATCTGAAAGATTTTTTATTTTCATTTAAAGTTTAGTAACTTTATTAGAACATGGTATTGTGGATTGATTGATTTCTCTTTATTATTTCAAATTTAATGTCAAACAAATAAAAGAAAAATAATTATTACTATTTCAAAATATTTGTTTCAATTTTTGGAGTCTTACCAGTTAAAAAATAACATAAGTGTCTGATCGTATTTGTAGAATTCCAATAACAAGTTAAACATTTAGATTTTATGATGATTATCTGGGGGGGTGGAATTTGACTGGAAAGATACAGAAATGAATTTTATGAGGTGCTAGGAATGTTTTGTATCTTGTGGTGCTGGTTATTTGACTATAATCTCAAACCTCAAGGATCTGAACTTACTATCTAGGCATTTTATTGAACATAAATTATAACTCAGTAAGAAATAAATTGTATGGGAAATCAAACAAAAATTTAAAAAAATCAATGTGTTTTATTACATGAATCTATATAACATTTCAGAGTATAAACTGTGTTGAAAATCTAAGACTCATCATATTTAAAAAAGGAAAATTTCATGGGGGCAACACTGTCTTATTTTATTTCACTACTATCTGTTTTCATAAATATTTGATGAAAGAATGAACAAAAGGAGGAAATGAATATGAGACCATGAGAAGACAGTGAGGAAGTAAAAGATACTCCATCTCAACTATATAGAACAAATAGTATGTAATATTATTTGTAAAAAAACTAGAAAACAGTGTTATGTACAAAAAGAGAAATGTTAAGGTAGTCCAAAAAAGAAATGACCCCCAGCTGGGGAACTGGGGATATGGATAGGCTTAGCAGAAGAAGTAGTTACCCCATTTACAGAGATCTGCACTAACAATTAACTCTGGTGCACTGAGGGGAGTGTAAATTGGTGTGGCCACTATGGAAATCAGTATGGAAATTCCTCAAAAAATTAAAAATGAAACTATCATATGATCCAGCACTTCTACTTCTGAGTATTTATCTGAAGGAAAAAGCACTAACTCTAAAAGGTAACTGTATCCCCATGTTCTTCACAGTGTTATTCGGAATAGCCAAGACATGGTGGCAACCTAAGCATCCAGTGATGGATGAATAAAGAAGAGGTGATATACTATACACACAATGGAATATTATTCAGCCATAAAAAGAAAGAAATCTTGCCATTTGCAGCAGCATGAGGGTGTGAGGACCATGAGGGTGTGATGCTAAGCAAAATAAGTGAGACAGAGAAAGAGAAATACCATATGATTTCACTTATATGTGGGATCTAATGTTAAAAAACTGAATGCATAGATATAAAAACCAAATTGATGGTCGAAGTTTGGGCAAAATGTCTGAAAGTGTCTGGAACATACCAAATTCCAGTTACAAAATAAATAAGCTGTGGGATGTAATGTACAGCATGGTGACTATAGTTAATAATACTATATTATATATTTGAAAGTTGCTGGGAGAGTAGATCTTAAAAGTTCTCATCACAAGAAACACAAATTTGTGACTGTGTGGTGATGGATGTTAACTAGATTTATTTTGTTGATTATTGCATGGTATATACAAGTATCACCTGACACTACTATTATATTATGTGTCAATGATATCTCAATAAACAAACAAATAAGTTTATTCATCATATTCTTTTAAAGATCAGTATATTTAAAAATTTGGGCTATTTTCCCCCTCGCACTAAGAAACTAGAAGATTCCTGCTTCTTTTTGTTTGCCTTCATGTATAATGATACTTTTAAAGGGCAGTATCATTTCAAGACGTTAACATCCTGAAAATATATTTTGACAACTTTACAGTTTCCTGAATGAAAATTAGAAAGCTACATTTAAGAGCCAACTCAGTAAATGAGACATGGCTTATATTAAATGTGGTAAATGGTTTTCAGATAAATGGGACAAAAACATAAAATAAGTGATGATACATACTTTACAAGTTTTGTTTTATTTTTTTCACATTCAACATGGGTTCGGTGGGTAACATTATCTGACTACCACAATGGGGGAATTTCACTCTCATAAAAAAGGATACAACTCTTTTCTCAAAGAATCTTAGAAGAATTATACCAGAGACATGCCAGTAATTAATTTGTAAATCATGTGTCTTCTTCCTCTTCACTGGTGAGAAGACCTGTTGTTTGGGGTAGGTTTTGTGCAGGTGTAACTCATTGGTTTCTAACTCTTTTCTGATGAACACAGGCAATTATGTCTATCAGGAGGAAAACTGAGAATTGGAAATAATAGATTAATCTTTATGAAATCACCTAATCAACAGGTACAATTTCCAGAAAGAGTAATCTCCATAGCCCAGGGAGTCAGGTCATCAGGTAAGAAGAGTGGTTTCCAAGAATTTTACTAAAAACAACCATCCACACAGACTCCATGATGCTTGTAATCTGAACTGTGCTCTCTGGTCTGGACATCACCCTCAGGAAGAGCCCTGCGACATCCAACAGCTTAAATATTCTAGGTGCCGAAAAGCAAGGTAATGAGAATGACAAGGCATTGTGACCCAGAGTCTCATAGCTGACTTGACCGCCTGGGATTCTGGAAGTCCTTCCTTCTCTGGAATAGTGGTTAGTCCTTAATTTGACATGAACACTTTCTAAATTCATTCATGATGGGGAATTTCAACAAGTTGCCGGGGACTTTAATCCTTCCTGAAACTTTATTTCAGGAGCAAGACTGGTGTCTTTTGAAGTTGAGTTCTGTGATGTGTGGGGCAGAACATACTCTATGTTGAAGGAGGGGTGGGTTGACGTTTGTCAGAGCGTCTCAGGCTGACCACGTTCTATCGAAGATGGTGCAGTCTTATGTTCTTAGAAGACTCGTATACAGGGGAAAGCCAAACAGACAGGGATGGCTGTCACATTCGCCAGATCCGTGTGTTAGACTTACACATCTTAAAAGAAATTAATTAGAACTGAGGGGGAAGGAAGGCACTTGGCAAATATCATCACAGCCAAATTCACAGCAACAATTTTTCCTGATGTGCAGCGGCAGCATTTGGATTAGAGAAACCGTGACCGTGGATCCTAATGCTCCTGGAAAGTAAGCCAAGCTCCCTCATGAGTCTGCAGGACCTTTCGCTGGAATGCTGCCAGGCATCCCATCATCCTGTTCCCAGGATCCTCTCGAAGCGACAGGCGCTGTTGGGATTCACCTCTGCCTAATCCAGTAATTGGGACTCCGGCCACAGCCAGCTTTCCCTACACTGTCCATTGCCCAGATAATTGCTGTGACATTTCATTTCTCTTCTCTCTGAAAGAAACACTCAGGCAGAAAGCTCATTCTTCTAGAAAGCGCCCCAGGCCCTCAGTTACAGGATGACTGCGGCTCACAGTTCGCCGGTGAGCTCTTCCCCTTCACGGTCGAGGCCAGCTTTCCACAGTTTGATTACTCGGTGGAAAAATAAGCTTGAGCAGATACACAGAGTTGTTTCTCTCTTCTTTCCCACTTGTTAGGAGGTGGTTAAAAGCAGATAAAGCTTCTCATTAAAGACCTTTACTTTGAGGGTAGCAAGACCTATTTATCCTGCCTGCCAAATGGGTAAAATGCCCAAACGTGCTGTCATCAAGTGAATCCGTCTGTATAATGAATGAACTTCGTTATGCAGAAAACCTGGCACTTTGCCGGGCACACAGTCGGTGCTCTATAGCCATTTGTTAAATGAATACAGGCATTAGAGAATTGGAGTCTTGTTCTCACATTAAGCAATGCTGTTGCAAGGTTTTCGCCTTTCTTTCTTCTTTCTCTGGCAATCAGGTCAGGCTGTCGTTCAGTGTATCAGTATTAAATTTTGCAAAATGTTTGTACTTAGTTTCATAGCTCAAAATAAATTCTTAGCTCTATAAAAATATCCTTACATGTTATAGGAGACTGAAGGATTTCTACAGCCATAGTAAAACATATTCTAAATGACATAAATTGAAGGGCTAAGCATTTTTAGGCTTAGATGACCTTGGCTTTCATCTGGTATGTATTTTACAAGAAAGATCTAGAGTCCAGAGAGGGGAATCAACTTGTCCAAGGTTACAAAAGCAGTTAATGCCAGAACTGGAATGAAAACCCAGGTTTCTCCACACCTGGAATAATGCACTTTAATGCCGTATCCATCAATATGATGAAGGTAGTAAGGAAGAGTAAATGTTCCTCCAGTTATCTGCATATCTGTCCTGAAATTCAAAGTATAAGATTCAGTCCATAATGTATGATGTCACTACTTCTACTGCCAATAATCCTAAACCAGAGAAGCACTTCATTTAAAGAAATGGTAGCATTGAATTTTAGAGCTGAAAAATCATAATGATGAAAAAATCGTATTTTACTGGATTTGAAAACAGACATCCATTTTCCATATAATGATTTTCTCCGTTGTCTAATGACATTAATGGGCACCTATACTAGGGAGATAGTGCTTACCCGGAACACCACTACCAATAGATCCTTTTGCTGAAAGCAAGCTAAAATATACTTGGATATTTGGTAGAGCTATTTACAATTGACTAGTACTGGCCACATTTGGACCCAAGGGTTGGGTCCCTTGTAAATGAGACACAGCTACTATGAAAAGTGGGTAGAGACTCTTATATTTTTTAATATGTCATACTAATTTTCTGGTTTTTCTATAATTTGTATCATTTTTTATTATTTCCTGAAGGATTATTTACCAAAATGATCAAGGAGCAAAACCTGGTGAGCATGTAACAAACATGTAATTATAAGGCTTGGAGAATTGGTGTTCTTATTCTTGGGGTGAGATTCTCTTGCATACAGGATCTGGTTCACAAAAGCAATGTAAGATGGTATCACTGCAATACTGTTAAATACAGACAGCCAAGATCCAAATGTCCATTTTGCTTTTTAAAGGAATTTATTTATTTATTTATTTATTTATTGATAATGATTTTTTTTTTTGAAAGGGGAGGAGGGGCAGAGAGAGAGAGGGAGAGAGAATCCCAAGCAGGCTTCATGCTATTAGTGCAGAGCCCTCACAGGGCTCAATGTCAAGAACTGTGAGATCATGACCTGGGCAGAAAATTTTTTTAATTTTTTAACTAATTTTTTTATTTTAAATATTTATTTACTTTTAAGTAGAGTGCCTTTTTAAAAAAAAAGTTTATTCATTCTGAGAGAGAGAAAGAGACACAGTGTGAACAAGGGAGGGCCAAAGAGAGAGGAAGATGCAGAATCCAAAGCAGGCTTCAGGCTCTGAGCTGTCAGCACAGAGCACAATGTGGGGTTCAAACCCACAAACTGCGAGATCATGACCTGAGCTGAAGTCAGATGCTTAACCAACTGAGCCATCCAAGTGCCCCTAAATAGAGTATTTTTTTTTAAATTTTTAATGTTTTATTTATCTTAGAGAGAGAGAGAGACAGAGACAGAGTACTAGCAGGAAGAAGCAGAGAGAGAGGGAGACACAGAATTGAAAGCAGGCTCCAGGCTCTGAGTTGTCAGCACAGAGCCCAACGTGGGGCTCAAACTTGTGAACTGCGAGATCATGAGCTGAGCTGAAGTCGGATACTTTGCCCCTAGAGCATTTTTTAATTAGACAGCACAATCTATTATAAGCCCTTTATCATTTTATAATGCGATTCTCAAAAATTTAAATTCTTAAATTTCAGAGGGGTCTGGTGTTTCTTTAACGGAATCAGAGCACATTTTCTCCTTTAAGAATTCCCCTAATCACAGATAATAGAGCACTTGGGGTATAACCCGAACTGTGTTCAACTCTGAGGACACCCACGCATCTGGTTAATCCACTATAGTAACAAAAGAAAGTCATTGGTGCTCTTTCAATAGCTTGCATATGAAGTCATAGGAGATGAGCAGTGACTTTGCATCTTAAATCTGGTGAGGCCTCCTCGGACTCAGAGCGGCTCTCCTGTTGTGCCCACACTTGTGTAGGGACCTTAGTGGCACCATCCCTGCTGGATATTCAAGCTCAGAAGAAAAATGTTTTAAGATTTATTCTGCACATGAGATTCGAACATGTCTTAGCTGAAAAGTTTGTGGTTAGCCACAGCTAGATTTGGAAGAAAAACTAGTTTTAATATATTTAATCCGGTTAAACCCGACTCGTAAATTGATACAAATTTTGTCAAAAGAAATATTGCAAAGTATGTTCGTATCAAGTTTTCTTGAAATGTTATTTTTGGCAACTCTTACAACACGTGTTCAGTTGCTGACCCTACAAGTACCACAATACCAAACAGATGTACAGTTAAATGTAATAAAAGGTTACATTTGGGGGATCTAACATACAGCATTGCGGCTGTAGTAAAGAATACTGTACTATATTACTTGAAAGCTGGGAGGAGAATAGTCTGAAATGTTCTCACTGCAAGGAAAAACGGGTAATTGAGTGAGATGATAAAGGTGGTAGCTAATGCTGCAGCGGCAATCGTTTCTCAGTATATGTGTATCGTATCACCACGCACACCTTGTAAGCAGATGCACACTGTGTATTACAAACAGCATGTCATATCTCAATAAGAGCTTTTAAAAATAAAATAAATAAAAAGAAATCAGGTGTACAGTTAAACTGATGGTTTCTTATCTCATGTAGAGTTATTATAAAATACAGAGACAGTAATTTAGTTTTTCTTTTTTTATTGAAGAATAACTGGCCTATACTACTATATTAATTTCAAGTGTACAACATAATGGTTTGCCATTTATATACATTACAAAGTGGTCACCACAATACATCCAGCCACCATCTGTCACCAAAGGTGTTATAATACTACTGGCCCTATTCCCTATGCTGTACAGGATATCCTCAAGTCCTATTTATTTTATAACTGGAAGATTGTACCTCTTAATCCCTTTCATCTCCTTCATCTGTCTCCTCATCCCCCGTCTTTGGCAATCATCAGTTGGTTCTCTATATTTATGACTATTTCTGTTTGTTCATTTATTTTGTTCTTTTGGTTCAACATATCAGTGAAGTCATACAGTATTTGTCTTTCTCTGTGTGTCTTGTTTCACTTAGTATAACACCCTCGTGGTCCATCTAGGTTGTTACAAATATCAACGTGTCACTCATTTTTATGGCTGAATAATACTCATACACACACACACACATACATTAATGGACATTTAAGGTTGCTTCCATATCTTGGCTATTTTAAATAATGCCGGAATGAACATAGGGACACATGTAGTTTTTTCAAATTAGTATTTTGTTTTCTTCAGACAAATACTTAGAAGTAGAATTGCTGGATCATATGGTATTTCTGTTATTAGGTATTTGAGGAACCTCCATAGTATTCTCCATCATACCATTCCCATTACCTGCTTTTAAAAGTTCCCTTTTCTCCACACTCTCATCCACACTTGTTATTTCTTGTCATTTTGGTAGTAGCCATTTTGACAGGTGTGAGCTGATGTCTCATTGTTGTTTTGATTTGCATTTCTCTGATGCTTAGTGATATAGAGCATTTTCATGTGATTTTGGCCATCTATGTGTCTCTTTTGGAAAAATGTCTATTCAGGGCCTTTGCTGATTTTTAAATTGAGTTGTTTGTTTATTTTTGACATTGAGTTGTAGATGTTCTTTATATATTTTGGATGTTAACCCTTATAAGATATTATCAATTGCAAATGTCTTCTCCCATTCAGTGGGCTGCCTTTCTGTTTGTTGACGGTTTTCTTCACTATAAGAAAGCTTTTTAGTTTCACATAGTCCCATTTCTTTATTTTTGCTTTCATTGTCCTTGCCTGAGGAGACAGAGCCAAAAAACTATCACTAAGACTAATGTCCAAGAGTTTACTGCCTGTGTTTTCTTCTAGGAGTGTTAGGTCTTATATTAACTCTTTAATCCATTTTGAGTTTATTTTTGTATATGGTATAAGGAAGTGGCCCAGTTTCTTTCTTTCTTTTTTTTGTTGCATGTAACTGTCCAGTTTTCCCAACATCATTTATTGCAGGGACTAACTTTTCCCCATTGTATATTCTTGCTTCCTTTGCTGTGGATTAACTGACTATATAAACATGAGTTTATTTCTGGGCACTCTATTCTTCTGTTCCATTGTCTAGAATTTGTGTCAGTTTTAGTGCCAGTATTTGTTTTTGTGCCAGTACCATACTGCTTTGATTATTGTATTTCCGTAGCAAAGTCTGAAATCTGGGAGTGTGATATCAGCAGCTTTATTCTTCTTTCTCAAGATTGCTATAGCTCTTTGGGATTTTTTGTGGCTCCACACAAATTTTAGGACTATTTGGTCTGCTTCTGTGAAAAATGCATTGATATTTTGATAGGGATTACATTGACTCTATAGATTACTTTGGGTAGTATGGATATTTTAACAATATTAATTCTTTCAATCTATAAACATGGTATATCTTTCCATTTATTTGTGTTGTGGCCATTTATGTTGTGTTTGGATATTACAAGATATAGAGATAATAATTTAGTTTTCCTTTGTTTTTGATTCTAGTTATATGACACACACACACACACGTACATGCACACACACACACACACACACACACACACACTTGACCAAATATAATGGTTGTATAACCACTTAGTGTAGAATGTGATTTGTAAAAATTTATGAAGTTGTATCAATGTAATGTACTTATTTTTTAAGATGGAAAGATCAAAATTGAACAAAGATGATTAAAAGAAGGGTCCTATAGGATACATAGTTTCCTTGTAAAATCAGATTTCCTACACACACACACACACACACACACAAATGTATACACACACATATATACACTATGTATTATTTCCTTGACAAATATTTAACAATTTACACAAAGCCTATGGATTAGTATGAATTACTCTAATGAAAGGAGAGATTTAGAATACGACAAGTAAAAATTTTACTGCCTTCATTGTTCACAATTGTCATATATATTTGGACTTTTATGACCATGTTTGTAAACCAAATATATGGCCTTGGTTTTTATTTGACAGAATTTGCAAAAAATAGAAAAACATTATCTTTAAAGAATTACAATAAATGTCACTACTCTCACATTCTAAGAAAATGCTTATTGGAAATGCTATCCTTGTTAAGATGAGTTGAAGTAATGAGCTCTATTGTATTGTAATCAGTCACATTATTTCTGTACTTCAGTTATCCATAGGAAAACATTTCCATTATTTCATGAGGTAGCCTTGCTAAAAGTGAAAACACAGGAAAGCAAAACCATTTTTTTATGCCCCTAACTTACAAATTGGGACATATTACAGCAGAAAATGAGATAGCTACTTCTGATCAAGTAGTCTGCCTTCATTACCTGGTAGCGGTTCTGTTACCGACATGGGTATGTTTAAGAGGCATTATGATCACAATTTACACAGTCTGATCGCACTATTGCATATTCTTTTATGCCAACCACTTTTGCCAGGGTTCCAAATGACCAGTTAGAATCCCTAGGCTGGCTCTACTCACTGTTTAAGTGCCAAGCGTAAACGGATCATATGCTTAACATGACTTTAACGTTGGAATCTCCACCTACTCCTTAATTTTTATTTGCTACATACCGGTGGAAACTTCCATTTTATCCTTCTATTCCTCTACACAATGTAAATGCAGCCAAGCCCTCTAATTTCTTCTCATTACAAGGAGTCCATTTATGCTTACAAGTTGTGACTACACTTGGGAAATCCGTCATTATCCTGTGTCTGAGGTATATTACTGTTTGGGTGAGTGAGAAGCAAGATTAGGAGATTTCTGGATTCCTGCTGATACGGGCACACACATTGGTAGCATGCAGTTCCTCTACCTTGTTGCTTAACTTGTTTTGTGAAGAGAATTTCAGGGCACTCCCTGCAACCCAGGAGAGACCCAGATTACCTGAATTTATTTTAATTTTTTTTTAGTGTTTTATTTATTTCTAGGAGAGAGAGAGAGAGAGAGAGAGACAGCGTGAGCAGGAGAGGGTCAGAGAGAGAGGGAGTCACAGACTGAAACAGGCTCCAACCAGGCTCTGAGCTGGCTGTCAGCATAGAGCCCGACGCGGGGCTCGAACCCACGAACCGTGAGATCATGACCTAAGCAAAAGTCGGATGCTCAACCGACTAAGCCACCCAGGCGCCCCTACCTGAATTTATTTTAAAAGACTGTTAGCACGTTGGAGTGGAAAAAATAGAAGAGTTACACAAAAATACAGATTTTTTTTGAGAGTTGAGGGTTCCAAGTTTAACCCACGTTCCTTCAGTGGTTCCGGGAGGGCTGTGTCATTGGAAGATTTCAAAATATCATAGAGGGACTGATGCTTCAGCAGCTTCTTCAGAAATACTCCTGTGGGTGCTAAGTAAAGGATCCATTAGCTCAAAAAGTGAACTAGAACAAGGGTAATAGATATCCTAGGATGCAAGTTTAGCATTCAGCTGAATATATTCAGTCTAAAATGTACATGCATGGAGCACGGACGAGAATAGGGATTAATTATAACTTTTTTAAGAGATGATTTTAAAGATATTTTGCTTTTTTTCTTGGGCTAATTTGGGTTTCCCTGTGCCCCCAGGCCCTTTAGGAACATTTATTTCCTCACTTCTGCTCATATGGCTGCCTTTTGCCACAAAGTGTGAAAACTGGTATGGTATCATGAGATATATAACCAAGGGTATATATTTTTTTCAGGAAATCTAGGGAAATGTCACAGGAGAAAACATCAAGCATTCAAGATTATCAACTAAAAGCTCTACGTGCTTCACTCTTCCTTTATAAAAAACCTGTTTTTATAGCCATAAAGAAAAAAAGAATCTCTCATATAAGAGTGCAATTTATTACTAAGGAAAACGACCTTGTGACATCTCCTCTGAACATTCTCCAGAGGACAAGCAGATGACCAGTTGGAATTTGGAAACTACTTTCAAAGTATCTTCTCTTGGTAGCTGGAAGTGTTTGCAGGTATTGCAAAGACATAGTATACGCCATCATCTTTCCAACAAATGGCCACTTGTCACTCACTGAACAGAGGTATCAATGGAGACCTCAGGCTAAGAAATCTCATAGTTACTATATGTGGCGCTACAGTAGACAGCCCATAAGCAGTCACATCTCTGAGGCCACTGACAAACAAGGAGACCTGAAACACAAGAGTTTTTCCCATCCTGTACAGTTCTGGAAGTCTAAAACATGATCACGTGGTTTTCACTTAAAATCTCAGCTCTATTTTATAATTTGCCCCTACCGTGGATTCAATTGCATAATAAGTAAGTGCTCATACATAGCAAGATGTTAATTGCCTAACAGCCTATGCTATATGTAGACCAAGATTGAGTCCACCCAAACTTCTTAATTCCTATTTATGAACCATAATTTGAATTCCTAATCATGATCTCGGAATTATATGTATTCTGCAGTTATTATATTTTGTTTTCTTCAAAAGTAAAGATGTGTCCAGGTGTTCATCCTATTATTTATATAAGTATACAATCATTTATACAATTCATATTAAAATCAGGTATTTTCTTTTTCTAGTAATAGCACCATAAACAGGATGCTATCATTGGATTCAGATTATTTTTCACAAAAATGTGAGAATACGAAAAATACATCAAATGTAGATTTCCCAAGACAGAAAAGGTGAAGTCCAGGTTTAGAGAACATTGCAGGACTTAGTATCATTTCCCAAGAAGAAAATCAATGAAGAACTTCCTAAATACGAAGTCAAATAAACTGATACAGCCGCATATGAAGCACATATGGCTACACACACACACACACACACACACACACACACACACAACCTGTCCTATTGCTGCTGCTAAATCAACTTTCATGTCTAAGCCCTGATAATATTTTTTATTGTTGTCATCTTACAAAATAAGGGCAAAATAACTTGGGATGCATCTTCCTTCCATGGAACAATTTCTATCATCCCAAAGCACCATAATTATAAGAATTTAATGGCAGCATAGCAAAACTGAAATTTCTTCCCAGAAACATACTGCTTTTTGCACAGATAATATCAGTTCTATAAGCCTGTGTAAGGCACTTTGCCAAGTAGGTACTGGCAAGGCAAAAATACTTTCTACTTTGACGATCTAGTGAGCAAGTAAGGGTCTATATGGAAAAGGTAAGATTAACTCACTTTTGTCTGGACCTCAAAGTACTTGTAGCAAAATCCCAAGCAGAGATGGGGAAAAGACAGGGGTAGAAGCAATAGCATAAATAAAGGGTAGACGTGGGAAAGTACATTCCCATCTGGGACAGTTACGTGTCTGGCAGAGGATTTTTTTTTTTTGAGGAAGATGCAGTGAGGACTGATAGGTGAGGCCAGGGTATGAAACACCATAACCATCATTCAAGAAAAGCCTGGAGATTATTTCAAAAGCAATAGCATCTAGTGATTTCTTTCTTTTGATTTAAAATTTTTTTTAAATAAATTTTTTTATTTATTTCTGAGAGAGAGAGAGGGGCAGCATGAGCAGGGGAGGGCCAGAGAGAGAGGGAGACACAGAATCCGAAGCAGGCTCCAGGCTCTGAGCTGTCAGCACAGAGCCCGACGCGGGGCTCGAACCCACGAACCGTGGGATGATCTGAGCCGAAGCTGGACGTTTAACTGACTGAACCACCCAGGAGCCCCTCTTTTGAGTTTTGCATCGAACATTTCCTAAACCATAAATCATACAATGACTTTTGCAAAGCTTTCAAATAGAGCAGAAAGGAGCCAGGAAAATTCTTCGATCCAGTTTGCTTCCCCCAGTTCCCTTCACTAGGAAGTCACTTCTAAAACAAAGACAATATAATATTCATCTCAGTACTATATGTATCCTCCGGAGGGAAGCAGTCACAGTCTTTAGGCTATTTCTTTTGATACTTGCCTTTATAATCCTAAATAACAGTTCTTTTCTTTTAAGCTGGCATTTGCTGATTTTCTGCTTTCAGACACCACAGATATCCTTCCTATTATGGAGGATGGAGACTGAGTTCTCTTAACTGAGTTCCCTTAACACAGATCCCCACCACTTCCTCTCAGAAGGGTTATTTGCATTTGTGAAGCACTGTTTGCTGAATGCACCATGCCACCCCCCACCCATCCACTAACTACCTGGGTCAGCCACGTGACTGCAGATCTGTTCTTCTTCAACTTCTGACTTAGAGTCTATCGCCTTGTTTGTGAGTTTGCTTGTCTGTATAGTTTTAGTATGCCCTTGCATCATCTCTGTTTCTTCCAGGATCCTTTTCATGCAATTTATTTGCTATGGCCTCTGTGTTTTGTTTCACGATTTCCCCACGTATCTCGGAATCTACTCCTGTACACATCAACCTATCCTTGCAGAGAAGCTGAGCTAAAACCCAAGACTTCCTTTATTTCAGCAAAAATTCTTATATACATCATGTCTTTAGTTGCCATTTTAGGAAGATCTGTCTTTTCATTTCTGTACCTGGCATATATACTCTGCATACTATTATTTATATGTTGGCATATATGCCAAATGTATATGTCATACACATATTCTCTTATTTTCCCTTTCTAATTGCATCTATTTCTTTGGTACTTTCTCAAGTTGTTAAAGGCTTTTTCAACTATAAACACTGGACTTCTAAGTGCTTAGCAGATAGTTCCATTTGTGAGAAGAATTTTTTCATTATTTTCAATTTACTTTGTTGAGGGCTCTAACTCACTTTATATCCTTTCTACTGTCTTATCTATTCTTGGGTTTCCGGCAACTCTTTTGAACTCTTCTTCAAAGAATGCTATTTTTCATTACTCTCTAAATGTACAGAGACGTTATTTTTAAGAATTTTTCTTCATTTTCCCTTGGTTAATTTTCTTTCTCCTTTAAACACCCCGCATTGTCTACTTACAGATACCGTGTTGAATCAGTCCTGCTTAGGCTTGTTCGCGAATGAGACGTTCTTCTCTAGAGCTTATCCTGGTTCTGAAGTGCGTGTGTGTGTGGGTGGGAGGGGTGGGGGAGGCGGAGAGATGAGGGGCAGGAGGTCCTTTTGTTTGCATTTATCATCTCACACCGTGTCTGACCAAACTGGGTGCTCCTTGTGCTTGGTTCAGGTCCTGCCTTGACTGGAAAGCTGGACAGGTCTGGATGTTGGGGTGATCGGTAAAGGCCCCCAGACCCTCATGTTTCAGGGATGAATGCCATTCAACCTCCTCTGGTGGCCCACCGCAAAGCGTGCTCTTTGTTTCTCTCTCTGGCTCACCCCAGGGGCCTCAGCTGGCCAGTGATCTGAGACTCTAAGAAAACGTGCAGAGCGTGTTAATTCACTGACCCCAGTAGCCCTTACCTGCTAGGCTCCCCAGAGGGAGGGGAGCTTCTCACTTTTTTTTTTTTTTTTGGTCCAAAGTGCACCATTTGAGGAGGCACTGTCTCTCAGGACATGTATGTGCAGGGTCGCACCTGTGACCGAAGGCCACATTAAAAAATATATTTTTCCGGTATAGTTAACATTCAGTGATATATTAGTTCCAGGTGTACCAGATAGCGCTTCAACCATTCCAAAAGTTACTCCCAGCTCATCGTGATGAGTGTACTTCAATCCCCTCCCCGTTTCTCCCTCCCACTTCTTGAAGAGGAACACAGGACAGCGATGCCCTTGGGGCTACCATGTCCTGACAATGACCGCATGACTTTAGCCTCTCAGTCCACTCTTTCCCGAAGCCTGTATGTTCAGGATTTCCTTCTCCTGCATGAGCTATCCCGTCTCCTTCAAAGAAAATCCTATTGATGAGTCTTGGGTGCATGTCAGGGAACTCAGACCCTGTCTGAAGGCTGGGAAGGGGGTCCCAGTTTTCAGTATCCTTCACTACAGTTTGGTAGAAATTTTACTGTGTTTGGCACAAATTTTTAATAGCCTGAGAACTAAAGTTCTGTTCCCCGTTATTGTCAAAGGGAAAACTTTCTTCCCTTGTTTTAATGTTGATTCTTCATTTTAGTTGTTAGGCTGGGGAAACAGTCCAGGTTTTAGCCCATCGTTTTTTTTTTATTGTTGTTGGGAGTCTCCAACTGAAATTTTTCTTATGAATTTTTAAAAGAATCTTTTTTAAAATGTTCATTTATTTTTGAAAGAGAGGAGAGACAATCAGAGAGTGAGGAGGGGAGGGGCAGACAGAGAAGAGGGGCAGAAAATGTGAAGTGGGCTCTGTGCTGACAGCAGAAACCCCAATGCGGGGCTCAAACTCAGGAACTGTGAGATCATGACCTCTCTTGATGACCGGAGCTGAAGTCAGACACTTAACGACTGAGCCACCCAGGCGCCCCCACCTGAAATTTCTTAGCAGAAGAAAGGTCAGAATTGGCCTTTATAAAAGTCACTTTGACTCTGAAGTGAAGGATATGGGGAGAATACTAGACTAGAGCAGACAAGAGAGAGATCAAGAGAAGATGGAGGGGGCTGCGGTTGGTTGGGCTGAACCCAGATGACTGCACATGGCCAAGAGAGGATAAAATCAACAGAAATGTGGAGGTCAATAAAGTACCAGGCAAATGCACATAGTAGTGAGCTCTTCTGGGCAAGAATAGTATCTGGCTTGGCTTTGAATCTCCAGAGCCTAGCCCAGGTCTGGCATTCAGTTGGCATTTAATGCTTATTGAACAGTACTGAATCAACTGATTGCTGAGTAAGAAAGAACTGAACATCACTGATGCTTTGCAAGGTTGGTTAAAAAGAGGGTGGTGATATCAGAAACCTTACTAAGCATTTATAGTGAAAAGTACTTTGCTAAGGACTTTATGTACACAGAAATCAAAGAGTAACTTCAGCATAAATAATAGGATTTAGTGAGAATATTATATCTCAAATTAACATAATTAATAAAAATTTTACTTCTATGAAATAAATCTGAGAATTTAAGAATGGATAATTTATTATAAAAAAATCTCTAATTCTAGAGTTATCCTCTATAAGACATTTTTCTTAATATTTATAAAAATAAATACGTTAAGAAAATTCATTTACAGAATAGTGATTAATATATAACATTACTGCTAGAATATTTCTCCCCTTTTTATTTTTTATTTTATTTAAAAAATTTTTTAATGTTTATTTACTTTTAAGAGAGACAGAGTATGGGTTGGGGAGGGGCAGAGAGAGAGGGAGAGACAGAATCTGAAGCAGGCTCAGCCTAGCAGCGAAGAGCTAGTAGACACAGGGCGCTTGAACTCACAAACCAGTGAGATCATGACCTCAGCTGAAGTCGGCCACTTAACCAATTGAGCCACCCAGGAACCCCAATTTCCCCTCTTTTTAAAGAACTATGATAGTTAGGGTAGGAGTGAAGGACATTGAGATCATCTCTTAGATTATATATGAGTACATTTCTCCTGCATGGTTTGTTCACACACCTTTCTAGATTCTTTCTCCCTTAATACTGACATCTACAAACACTGTAACTATAGTTTTGTCTTTTTTAGAATTTCACATTAATGGAATCATGTTTGGCCACTTCCCCTTAACGTCATGCTTTTGAAATTCCCATGTGTTGTGTTTATCCATTTGTGCTTATCTCTTACCTTCATTCCTTCAGTAAAAAAAATGTACGGTTTCATTTTGGTGGAGATGCCATAATTTGTGGTTCATCTTGGATTTTCTTTGACAAAAGATATTATCTTCAAATAACTTATTTCTTACTATCCAATATTCATGTTTTTAAAATCTTTATTTCCATTCTGATCATGACAGAGTACATTCTTGACTTGTTCTTAAATTTTAGGAAGTGTTCTTTGTAGTAAATTTTTTGTAAAGGCTAGATTTTAGGTGGAAAAGATTACCTGCTACTTTTAAAGTACAGTTTTACTTTTTTTAAATGTTTATTTATTTGAGAGAGAGAGACAGAGTGCAAGGAAGGGAGGGCAGAGAGAGAGGGAGACACAGAATCAGAAGCAGGCTCCAGGCTCTGAGCTGTCAGCGCAGAGCCCGACCCCAGGCTGGATCTCATGAACAGTGAGAACACGACCTGAGCCAAAGTCAGATACTTAATCGACCGAGCTACTCAGGTGCCCCATTTTTTTTTAATGAAAAGGTACTGATTTTTATCAAATATTTTTTTAACATATTGAGGGCATCACATAGATTTTAGCTTCAATTTCTTAATATGAAATAATTTACTAGTATTTTATTGTTAAATGATCCTTACACCTCTGGGATCATTTAACAATAAAATATTAGTAAGTGATTCCATATTTATATGAATATATACAGAATTCATATAATACTTACATGAATATATGAAAATATAATTAGGCCATGCTGATGCATTTTGTATCCATGTTTATAAGTGAGATTGGTGAATTTTTTTGTGTTTGGTACTGTCCTCAACAAACCTATATACTTGAGTGCTTAGCTTATTAAGTTTCATCCCTATTCTCATCTAAATATTTAAGGCTATCAGGTTTCCTCTAAATACCAAGCTAGCTATGCCTCCTAAGTTTTGATGTAGTGTTTTTATTATCTTACAGTTCCAATATTTTCTATGTCCCCTTATTGTGTTTTTTTGATTCAAGATCATATAGATGGGTTTTTAAATTCCAAAAGTATAAGCCTTTTTGGCTTTAATTATTGATTTACATTTTTATTTCATCAAGATTCGAAAACATGAGCACATGACAGAAGTATAGGCTTGTGATTATTCTGTACATGTGGTGGCATGTTTGTGACCTCACATATAGTCAATTTTCCGTTACTGTTCCATTGATGTTTAAAAGTGATATGTTTTCTCTGAATTTTTGTTTTTCCTGAAGCTTGTTTTACGTTGTTCATTTTTCTATTTCTTCAGAAACTTTTTTCACATAATCTAGCAATTTTTTATCAAATGTCTTTTCTCAAAAAAATCTCTTTATGACTGTCAGGTTTTCAATTTATTTTTTTACAAGTGGAGTCCCATGAAATTACTGTTATTTAAATGTAATTTATGAAATGGCCTGCAATAGTGGACATTCCAATTGGCTCTACCTAATAAACAATGTGAAACCATTCTGGAGGAATATTTTCACTCCTGGGGAAACAAAATCCTCACAGAAGTGTGATTCTTACTGAAGATGAGCTCATAATCAGATATTAAAACATGCCCAGTGGAATGTCTCTTCAAGACTCAGAGTCAACAGTCACAATAACAGAATAAACACTGATAGTAAAACAATTCCAAAGGGACTAAAATAAGTATGTCCTACAAGACTACAGAGATATTGTATTATGAAAGGAAAAAATATATATAGTTAAGAGGAACTTAAATCACAAGGAAAGACTAAGTCAGTGTGAAAAAGGGAATAGATGGAATTTACAGAATTATTACACTATTTGGATATGAAAAACATCATTGAGTGATGAAGGTGGTAGCAAGGATACAATTGCAGGGTGAATCCAGAGTGAATCGCATGGTAGGAGGAAGTTGCTCAGATGCAGCATGAAGATATTACAGAGAGGAAAACATGTACGCTATTGTTAATTGCGCACAACGTGAATATCAAGCATAAACTTCACAGTCATTGCCAAAGGAGATGATAGAGCAAATGAGGATGAGGTAATATTTAAGTAAATAAGTCATAATAGTTTTTCAGAACAATGAATGGTAGGACTTATCAGGCTGGAGAAATATATTGTGATCCAATGAGTAAAATCAAAAAGAAACCCATAGTTTGAGCCATGAGAGTAAGCTTGCCTAATTCCAAATGCAAGAAGAAATTTCTAAAAGCAGAGAGAAAAGACAGTTTCCTACGAAAGAGAAGCAGCTAGACTGACAGACAGCTCGACAGTAATCTGATGGCTCAGGAAGTGCTGGGACAGAAGACCCTCTAGGTGGCTGAGAATCCCACCACTAGCTGCGGGCGTCCTTCAAGACATGAAGCCAGAGGCAGTCAATGAAGCAAGAAAAGAGTGAAACTGTCCTCAAATGGCTAAGGACTCCATAACCAACTGAAATACCATGTGAGAATAAAGATGAGATTAATTTCTCTTCACCAAACATGGAGTTCTCACTAAACATCAAAGTTCACTGAAGAAATCAAATAAGGTACTGATAAAAACAAGAATTTGAATTCAGGAAGAAGGATTGAAGTACAAAGAATCCGTGAAACAGATGGGTAGATCCAATGGGCACCACGTTATAAAAATAACAGTATTAATGATTAAATTTGTTGTGGTTTCAAAAGAACAGAGAAATAATAGATAACAGAAGGAACCATGAAATCTGAAAGGAATTAAAAAGAGAAGTGTAGCTACATTTATACATATACATCTGTTTTTACCTTTTGGTCAAGTGACCATATGAACAATTTAAGTTAACTACTGAGAGAATACCCGTAATTCAAAACAAAGAGATGGAGGGAAAATAAAAACAAATGTGGCTAAAAGTGGAGAAGGGGAAGCTGGGTGGCTCAGGTCACGATCTCACCATTCGTGGGTTTGAGCTCTGTGTTGATGGCTCAGAGCCTGAAGCCTGCTTCAGATTCTGTGTCTCCTCCTCTCTCTCTGCCCCTCCCCCACTTATGTGCTCTCCCTCTCTCTCTTTGTCACAAAAATAAATAAATAAACTTTTAAAAAAGTAGTTAAGGAAGGAGAAAGAAGTAAGTAATGTTACAGACCAAAATTATAAAATTAGGGAGTGGATAAACATAATGTATGGAATCAAAATCAATAAAGGTGACTGAATTTTTTTTTTTGTTGTAAAAGAACAAAAGCATACTTTAGTTTGAGTTTTAAAAGTCCAGCCTGTTTCGATCAGACACATCTAAAGTATAAGGACACAGAAACACTGAGAGTAAATGGAAAACACGGCAAAAGGGAAGCTGGTTAAAGAACTGCACTGCATTTGTTAATTATAAAAAGGAATGATATAGCGGGGAAGATGCAATACACCTGAACCCTTGAGGAAAACTTCCTTTGGGTATGTTATGCAATTATGCACATATAAATCTAGAATTATTAGGCTAAGGCAATAACTGCCATTGTTGTAGATCACTATGGGGCCCTTCTTTATCTAGTTCCGCTTAGGCACCATTGCCCATGGGCGCCATTTTCTCTGTGCTCCACCCACTCCAGAAGTACCCATCTTCCTTCTGAAATACCAGACTTGCTTCTGGCTGACCATGTTGTCTTTGTCTGAAATTTCTTTTTCAAAATTTTACAGGCTGATCTGCTTTTGACATCTAAATCCGGAATTCAAATAACACTTCTTAAAGCAATTTAATAGCCAATCGACTTTCTTTATCCTGATTCTGATATAGCTTCTTCATAATGCTCATCAATGTCTGAAATTTCCTTGCTTATTATTTCCTTTATTTGATTATTTTTGGCAGATACTTTCATGTGAGTAAGTGCCTTATTTCTCTTCTGCATCCCAAGCCATATAGAAATAACAAAGAAATGCAACTCAATGCATAATCGTTGAATAAATGAGCAAGTTAATATCTCTGCTATTATGGACTGTACACCTCTATTTTTTGTGAGACTGGATGTATATTAGGGATGTAAACCGCATCTGTCTTATTCTCTGTAAATGAGATACATCCCCAAGGCCTAGGCACAGTATGACAAACACCAATTGAAAAAATAAATATATAAATTCCACTTCTGGATTATATACAAATGGAGACACCTTGGTGGCTCTGTCAGTTAAGTGTCTGACTCTCGATTTCGGCTCAGGTCACCATCTCACGAACCCAATAGGGCTCTGTGCTGACAGTGCAGAGCCAGCTTGGGATTCTCTTTATCTCTCTCTCTTTGTCCCTCCCTCGCTCATGCTGGCGCGTGCTCTCTCTCTGTCTCTCAAAAGTAAATAAATACGCATTAAAAAATATTATATACAAATGTGCTCACTGCAGCGTTGTTTAGAATAGCAAAAAGCACATAATATACATGCTGAACAAGGTATTGTTACATAAATTAGGGCTTCACAATGGAATATTATTCAGTCCTTAAATGTCACGTAATTAGACTTTGTTCTCAATAAAATATACAGCCTAAAGCTATAACAAATAACTTCATATAAAGAATGATCTGAATTTTAAAAATATGTATGTATCTTATCTGGTGATTTTTAACTTTTTATTATGTATTTTTTTGTGTCTTGAGTTTTTCCAATGAGGATGCATTCATTTTGCAATAAAATTTGTGAATATTGATTTCAGTTAAATTTCAGGTATTCATTCCCTGGAATTTTGGCAAGTTTTCAGAAATAATCTTATCATAAGTTAAAAAAATCACTTTTCAATAGAAGACACAAAAATTGCTTAAAGAAGATGAAATTTGATTAAGAAGACATTTATACTTTCGTGTTGGAAACCACATGAACTAGCAGCACAACAAGGCAACTGTGCATGTCAGCATTAATGCCTGAAGAAAAGAGATGGAAACATTCAGGAGAGAGGAAAGGTATGAAATAAAAGGGATTTACTACTGAGAAAGTGATTTTTGAAATCTCCAAAATAAGACATTTCTAAAGAAATTAAAATTGAGGGAGACACATTTGAACTTGCTGTAAAACTTAGTTAAAAAGCTTGAAAAGTAATAATGAAAAGTAATAGCAACTCTCAGGAGTTAAACCAACTAATTTACATACACAGTGTGCTTTAAATTATTCCACAAAAGAAGCAAGGCTGTTATATGAAATTTTTAAAAGCAGTGCCCAAGCCATATAGAACTTGACTTTGAACACTGTGGATTTGCCACAAATTGCTTCAATGGTTTCCATCTGGGTTGTCTCATTTAACGCACATTTGAGAATAGCAGGTGCCCACTTTTCGGAAGAACAATTCTTGTAAACCTTGATTTCGGTTCAGAGAGAATATAACTGGGCAGAAGGGCAGAGTTTTCGAATATTTTATTCCATTTTGCCTTAAACTGTTAACCCTGGGGCGGTGACATAACTTTCCTATCCTGGTGGCACTCTAGCCAGAAAATTAAGACTCCATGGGTTGATAATCCCACTTTTGTCCTTTAGGCAAGTTATTTTTGTATTTCAGATTCCTTATTTGTAAAATGGGATAGTAACTACTTTCGACAGTTGTTGGGAAGATCATATATCGTGACGTGGTACAAGGTGCTCAATAAATAAGTTGACAATGATATAGCCTTTCTCCATCTATAAAGACTGCACCCATAACAATCTACCTTCTCAGGAGTGTGGTTTATATGAGGTTGTATTTGTGAGTGTGTGTTTTTTGATCCAAGTTAGTTAACACTACATGTTAACGCTATATGTTAACTTACTTGGGTTTATTATTTTATTTAATTTTTTAAAATAAAATTTGTTCTCAAGTGGGCTAACATACAGTACATACAATGTGCTCTTGGTTTGGGAGTTAGATTTCTATGATCCATCTCTTACATCCAACACCCAGTGCTCATCCCAACTAGTGCCTTCCTCAGTGCCCATCATCCAACTTCCCCTTTCCCCTGCCCCACCCCCCATCAACCTTCAGTTGGTTCTCTGTATTTAAGAGTTTATATGAGGTTATATTTGTCATATTATGTAGCATAATATATCTTGTTGGTAGCAGACTATACAATAAAATATCCCTCTCCTGCCTATAAACGATTTTGAAACACGTTACCCTTCTTCATTTGTGCTTCTGACCACGCATCTTTAGTGACAGCAGTGAAGCAGTGTACCCTGCCCATTTGTTGAATGGGGGGTTACAAGTAGTTAAACACAACTGAGTGCCTATGAATTACTCAGTTAGGAGGAGATCTCCAATTTCCTGACTCTTAGTGTCTCGTTGACTTCAGAAGAATGGATTTAATGCTGAGGCCAGAAAATAGGAATGAGTGAATGAATAGCATATTGTGATTTTCATTTTTACATACTTCAATTTATTCAGTGTGCCCCTATAGAGGCTGTAACATTAACATAGAAGCATGCTGGAAAATAAAATGGATCATACTCTAGGATATGTGTTATTTGTTTTTTGGAAAACAATGTGAGAAGGGTGTGTGTGTATGTGTGTGCATTTAAGAGCAATGCTAAACTTTATTATCAAAAATTTAGACAATTTTAAAATATTTTACAAGTGAATTCATAAATGATAAACTGTATCTCAAAGAAAAGTTTCTCCATTAATCAGGATGGTGATAATTAGAGGAACAGATACAAGCACAATGTGTTCTAAGCCAACATCTTTTTTGAGCATGGACAGAATTCCCCAATGGGAATGACAGGGCCCCTGACAATGGGTAGTCCTCAACTTTACACCAGAGAAGCAACTTCCCAAATTCATTGGGAAGAATGGGATTTTCTGCTGAAGAAAAGAATAAGAAGAACAATTTCTGTCATAGAGTTGTGTAAGAAGTCTGAGTAAGAAACTTTTGTCTGAAAGTCATATATCTTTTATCTTTGAGCATATACGTAAAAGACATTATCACCTAAAGTTTGGCATTGAATTTCTCCTTGTACTGTGAATAGTTTTACAAAAATAAAAGGAAGGTTCTAAGCTTCCTATCAAACCAATTTAATAAACCAATGGCAATGAAAAATTTTTACGAGCACTTCCAAACTATGCTATTCTTCCTGTGTTAAATACAGGCATTAACACATATTCACATGACTTCAATTCTTAACATAAATTTCTCTTATATAACCATGCTCCTAAGTTTTAGATACTGGATGTTTTAGGTTTGCAGCAGCAAACTTTGGATTGGCATCTGTTCTTTGTGACGCAGTAGGGTTAAGTGCTAGAATTTCACTGAAGGTCACGTGTAGGATTAAATCTACATTAAGTCTGCAGTTCATTCTGTGGCAAGTATCGTTTCAATGATGCTAATTCCTGATGTTCCTCACTTTTGTAAATCCTCTGATCATCATCAAATCTCAGGATACTTTAGTCTCTGTTTGGAAGATCAAGGACAATAAAGGGGAAAATGGACAAAATATATGATTAGGCCTATAATGAGGGATAGTGTACATTTAGTTGAAAAGCTAGAGATAGAGATGTGGTTAAAAAATATAACAGGAGAGAGGAGGCAAGATGGTGGAGAAGTAGGGAGCTCTGTACGTTTCACTCGCCCCCATCTCTCACACGGAGAAGGCCTGAAGCCATAGGAACCCTTACAGAATCCAGGAGTTTGGGAGGAAAAGGAGACAGAGTCCGCTGAGAAAACCTTATAGTGTGAGTGCGAACTGGGGAAGATAACATTGGGCCGGGATGGAAACACGGAGGGAGGGGAGGGAGCCCCCTCTGAGGGAAACCACGGTGAGTCTAGGGGAAAAAAGGAGTGACCGAAACTGCTCAAGACACTGTCCCTGTTGCTGGAGAAGAGAAAAACCTCGGCTGGGGACACAGAGGGACGCGGTCTCTTGCTGTCCAGCGGACCCTAGGCGGACGCACTTATCCCAGGTGACCCAGGTGAAACTGCTCCCCACTTGCCAGCTCGACCTGGAGGGGACGGGAGCAGCGGCTTCCGGCTGGATCTCCAGGGGGAAGGCGAGAGGCCTGAAACTGCTCTGAGGGGCTCTCCTGCAAGTTTATATTTTGGGCGATTTCAATAGGGTGCACGGACTGAGATCTGGAAAGGAGGCCTGGCCTGGGATATAGAGCACGGCCCACCTTGGCTATGCCCCCCCCCTCCCCGGGAGATCATACCCAAAAGAGGGAGTTGCAATGCTTGGTTCGAGAAGGCACTGGGGAGCCGCCACTTTTCTCCCCACAAGCGCCAAGGCAGGACCCCCGCGGGACGCACTGGACCAAACCACGCCCATCCCCTCTCCAGAGCTGCCCCCCCCTTTTTTTTTTTACCGGAACCGGGGCAAGACCAACATGGATGCACTGCCCTGATTAATTCTGGTCACTGGCTTGCTTCAACAGTCACATTTAATCCGTTCTCTAGATGTAAATTCTACACCTACCTACTTTTTTATCTCTTTCTCTCTGGAGTAATCAGACTATATAGTTTCTCTGAGTAGCATTATCGTCATTTCTTTCGCCTCCTCTCCAACCATATTCCCCTCTTTCTCTCTCTGAATTAAGCCTCTTAGTCTTCCTGCCTGCTCATTTCATTTCCAATTTCGCTTCCTCCCCACACTGTCATTTCTCTTTTTGTGTAAAATATTCCACCAGCACTGCATACACCTGGCTATTTATTTGTAGCTGGTAATTCTGGTTCTATGCTTTAGACTGTCCTTTGTCTATTGGGTTTTTTCTTTTCTTCTTTTTTTATATATTTTTATTTTTATTATTCGTCTTCCCTCTTTCCTCTATTCTTTTTTTTTTGTATGTGTCCCTTACTTTTTTTTTTCCCTTTCAGTCTGCATGTTTGTTGGATTTGTCTGTGCATTTGTGTGCCTTTGTTCCCTGTGTTTGTCTGTTTTTGTCTCCAGGGCTACCTCAAGAAACTCCGCACACATGGCAGACAGTCCCAAAAACACTACAAGGAGGAAAATAAAATAACCAAGGTCTCAACAAGAAAGACCAAGAGACACCATTCAAAGAACACTTTCTGAACGGACAGGCCCTGGACAGTCAAAGAGCCTTCTTTGGTACAGCAACACTCACAGGTGCATAACAAGCTTTTAAAATTAACACGAGATAGAAAGCTAACCAAAATGATGAAACAGAAGAACATTCCTCCAAAGAAATTCCAGAAAGATTTGATAGCTAAAGAACTGCTCAAAAAAGATATAAGCAACATAACTGAACAAGAATTTAGAACAATAGTCATAAAATTAATCGCTGGGCTTGAAAAGGGCATGGAAGACATCAGAGAAACTATTGCTACAAAGACTATGGAGCTTAAAAATAGTTGTGATGAATTTAAAAATGCTATAAATGAGATGCATAATAAAATGGAGGCGCCCAATGAATGGATTGAAGAGGCAGAAAGGAGAATAAGTGATTTAGAAGACACAATTATAGAAAAAGAGAAAGCGGAGAAAAAAAGAGATAAACTGATCCAGGAACACGACAGGAGAGTTCAAGAGCTCGGTAATACAATCAAATGGAATAATATCCATATCATAGGAATTCCAGAAGAGGAAGAGAGAGGGAAAGGCTCAAAGGAGTCCTTGAACAAATTATAGCAGAGAACTTCCCCAAACTGGGGAATGAAACAGACATTCAATCCAAGAGGCACAAGAACTTCCCTCAGACATAACTTGAATTGATCTTCTGCACGACATATCATAGTGAAACTGGCAAAATATAGGGACAAAGAGAGAATTCTGAAAGCAGCTGAGGAGAAAAGGGCCCTAACATACAAAGGGAAACATATCAGAGTGGTGACAGAACTATCTACTGAAACGTGGCAGGCCAGAAAGGAATGGCAGGAGATCTTCAATGTGATGAACAGAAAAAATACGCAGCCAAGAATCCTCTATCTGCAAGTCTGTCATTCAGAATAGACAGAGAGGTAAAAGTCTTTCCAAATAAACAACAATTGAAGGAATTTGTCACCACTAAACCAGTCCTACAAGAAATCCTGAGGGGGAATCTCTGAGGGAAATGTTGCAAGGAACGCAAGATACCAGAGACACCACCACAAGCATGAATCCCACAAAGGACACAATGACTCTAAACCCATATTTTTCAATAATAACACGGAATGTAAATGGACTAAATGCCCAATCAAAAGACATAGGGTAGCAGAATGGATAAAAAACCAAAATCTATCTATTTGCTGTCTGCAAGAAACTCATTTTAGACAGGAGGACACCTTCAGATTGAAAGTGAGGGGATGGAGAAATATCTATCATGCTACAGGAAGTCAAAAGAAAGCTGATAGCTATACTTATATCAGACAAACTGGACTTTATTTTTTTAAATAGTTTATTGTCAAGTTGGTTTCCATATAACACCCAGTGCTCATCCCCACAAGTGCCCTCCTCCATGCCCATCACCCCCCTTACCCTCCCCCCACCCCATCAGTCCTCAGTTTGTTCTCAGCATTCAAGAGTCTCTCATGCTTTGCTTCCCTCCCTCTCCCGCACTATTTTTCTCCCCTTCTTCTCCCCCATGGTCCTCCCTTAAGTTCCTCCTAATCCTCCTATATGTGCAAACATATGGTATCTGTCCTTCTCTGCCTGACTTATTTCGCTCAGCATAACACCCTCAAGTTCCATCCATGTTGCTACACGTGGCCAGATTTCATTCTTTCTCATTGCCATGTAGTATTCCATTGTATAGATAAACCACATCTTCTTGATCCATTCGTCAGTTGATGGACACTTAGGCTCTTTCCATGTTTTGGCTATTGTTGAGAGTGCTGCAATGAACATTGGGGTACATGTGACCCTATGCATCAGCACTCCTGTATCCCTTGGGTAAATTCCTAGGAGTGCTATTGCTAGGTCATAGGAGAGTTATATTGTTCATTTTTTGAGGAGCCTCCACACTGAGACAAACTGGACTTTATTTTTTTAAATAGTTTATTGTCAAGTTGGTTTCCATATAACACCCAGTGCTCATCCCCACAAGTGCCCTCCTCCATGCCCATCACCCCCCTTACCCTCCCCCCACCCCATCAGTCCTCAGTTTGTTCTCAGCATTCAAGAGTCTCTCATGCTTTGCTTCCCTCCCTCTCCCGCACTATTTTTCTCCCCTTCTTCTCCCCCATGGTCCTCCCTTAAGTTCCTCCTAATCCTCCTATATGTGCAAACATATGGTATCTGTCCTTCTCTGCCTGACTTATTTCGCTCAGCATAACACCCTCAAGTTCCATCCATGTTGCTACACGTGGCCAGATTTCATTCTTTCTCATTGCCATGTAGGATTCCATTGTGTAGATAAACCACATGGATCTTCTTGATCCATTTGTCAGCTGATGGACACTTAGGCTCTTTCCATGTTTTGGCTATTGTTGAGAGTGCTGCAATGAACATTGGGGTACATGTGACCCTATGCATCAGCACTCCTGTATCCCTTGGGTAAATTCCTAGGAGTGCTATTGCTAGGTCATAGGAGAGTTATATTGTTCATTTTTTGAGGAGCCTCCACACTGAGACAAACTGGACTTTAAAGTAAAGACAGTAACAAGGGATGAAGAAGGGCATTATATAATAATTACAGGGTCTATCCATCAGGAAGAGCTAACAATTACAAATGTCTTTGCACCAAATATGAGGGCACCTAAATGTATAAAACAATTAATCACAAACAGAAACAATCTCATGGATAAGAATGTGCTAATAGCAGGGGACTTTAATACTCCACTTATAGCAATGGATAGGTCAACTAGACAGAAAATCACTAAATAAACAAGGGATTTAAATGACACATTGGACCAGATGGATTTGACAGATATATTTAGAACTCTACATCCTGAGGCCATGGAATTCACTTTCTTCTCAAGTGCACATGGCACATTCTCCAAGATAGATCACATACTGGGACATAAAGCAGCCCTCAATAAATATAAAATAATTGAGATCATACCACGCACACTTTCAGATCACAATGCTATGAAACTTGAAATAAATCACAGGAAGTAGTCTGGGAAGCATCCAAAAACATGGAGGTTAAAGAACACCCTACTAAAGAACGAATGGGCCAATCAGGCAATTAGAGAAGAAATTTTTAAAAAATATGGAAACAAATGAAAATGAAAATACAACAATCTAAACTCTAGGGATGTGGCAATGGCAGTCCTAAGAGTAAAGTACATTGCATCCAGGCCTATTTTAAGAAATTAGAAAAAGCACAAGTGCAAAATTTAACAACTCGCCTAAAGGAAATAGAGGCAGAGCAACAAGAACGCCCCAAACCCAGTAGGAGAAGAGAAATAATAAAAATCAGGGCAGAAATAAACAATATAGAAACCAAAGAAACAGTTGAACAGATCAATGAAACCAAGAGTTGGTTTTTTGAAAAAATAAACAAAATTAACAAACCTCTAGCCAGGCTTCTCTAAAAGAAAACAGAGAGCACTCAAATAGACAAAATCATGAAGGAAAATGGACTTATTACCACCAACCCCTCAGAAATACAAGCAATTATCAGGGAATACTATGAAAAACTATATACCAACAAATTGGACAACTTAGAAGAAACGGACAAATTCCTAAACAGACACTCACTACCAAAATTCACATGGGAAGAGATAGAAAATCTGAACAGACCCATAACGAGTGAAGAAATTCAATCAGTGATCAAAAATCTCCCAACAAATAAGAGCCCAGGGCCAGATGGCTTCCCTGGGAAATTCTACCAGACATTTAAAACAGAATTAATACAATTCTTCTCAAGCTATTCCAAAAAATAGAAATCGAAGGAAAACTTCTGGACTCATTTTATGAAGCCAGAATCATTTTGATTCCCAAGCCAGACAGAGACCCAGCAAAAAAAAAAGAGAGCTACAGGCCAATATCCTTGGTGAATACAGATGCAAAAATCCTCAACAAGATACTTCAAATCAAATTCAACAGCACATAAAAAGAATTATCCACGATAATCAAGTGGGATTCATTCCTGGGTTACAGGGCTGGTTCAATACTTGCAAATCAATCAATGTGATATACCACATTAACAAAAGAAAAGATAAAAACCCTATGATCCTGTCGATAGATGTAGAAAAAGCATTAGACCTGATACAGCATCCCTTCTTAATAAAGACCGTCGAGAAAGTCGGAATAGAAGGAACTTACCTAAACATCATCAAAGCCATCTATGAGAAGACCTCAGCTAACATCATCCTCAACGGGGAAAAACTGAGAGCTTTCCCCCTGAAATGAGGAACACGACAGGGATGTCCACTCTCACCACTGCTGTTTAACATAGTGCTGGAAGTCCTAGCATCAGCCATCAGACAACAAAAGGAAACAAAGGGCATCAGAATTGGCAAAGAGGAAACTTTCACTTTTCACAGATGGCATGATACTCAACATAGAAAACCCAACAGACTCCACCTGAATCCTACTAGAACTGATCCATGAATTCAGCAAAGTTGCAGGATACAAAATCAATGTACAGAAATCAGTTGCATTTTTATACACCAACAACGAAGTAACAGAAAGAGAAATCAAGAAACTGATCGCATTCACAACTGCGCAAAAAAACCCCATAAAATACCTACGAATAAACCCAACCAAAGATATAAGAGATCTGTATGATGAAAATTATAGAAAACTTATGAAGGAAATTGAAGAAGACACCAAGAAATGGAAAAACATTACATGCTCATGGATTGGAAAAAGAAACATAGTTAAAATGTTATTACTGCTCAAAGCAATCTACACATTCAATGCAATCCCAATCAAAACTGCACCAACATTCTTCTCAAAACTAGAACAAACTATCCTAAAATTTGTATGGAACCAGAAAAGACCCTGAATAGCCAAAGTAATATTGAAGAAGAAAACCAAAACAGGAGGCATCACCATCCAAGACTTTAGCCTCTACTACAAAGCTGTAATCATCAAGACAGTATGGTATTAGCACAAAAACAGACACATAGACCAATGGAATAGAATAGAGAACTCAGAATTGGACCCAAAAATGTACAGCCAACTAATCTTTGACAAAGTAGGAAAGAGTATCCAATGGAAAAAAGACAGCCTCTTTAACAGATGGTGCTGGGAGAACTGGACAGCAACATGCAGAAGAATGAAACTAGATCATTTTCACACACCATGCACAAAAATAAACTCAAAATGGATAAAGGACCTGAAGGTAAGACAGGAAACCATCAGAACCCTAGAGGAGAAAGCAGGAAACAACCTCCTTGACTTCAACCGCAGCAATTTCTTACTTGACACATCCCCAAAGGCAAGGGAATCAAGAGCAAAAATGAACTATTGGAGCCTCATCAAGATTCAAAGCTTCTGCGCGGCAAAGGAAACAATCCATAAAACTAATAGGCAACCAACGGAATGGGAAAAGATAGTTGCAAATGACATGTCAGATAAAGGGCTAGTATCCAAAATCTGTAAGGAACTCACCAAACTCCACACCCAAAAAACAAACAATCCAGTGAAGAAATGGACAGAAGATATGAACAGACACTTCTCCAAAGAGGACGTCCAGATGGCCAACAGACACATGAAACGATGCTCAGCATCCCTCCTCATCAGGGAAATACAAATCAAAACCACACTGAGATACCACCTCACGCCAGTCAGAGTGGCTAAAATGAGCAAATCAGAGGACTCGAGATGCTGGCGAGGATGTGGAGAAACGGGCACCCTCCTACACTGTTGGTGGGAATGTAAACTGGTGTAACTTGACAATAAACTATTAAAAAATATAACAGGAAACAGAGGTCATGGAGAAAAATATCATTGAAAATGTCTCTCCTATATGTCCTCCTATGTATTTCATAATTTGTGATGTGTCGCCCAAAAGGCACATTTTTAAGGAAAGCAGCATATGGTGAGACAACAATCAGCACACACGGTTTTGTGTCTGTGTATGCATGTACACACGTGTGCACATGCCCATAGATACATGACAAAGTCAGCTGGGCTTCAGCCATGGTGGTATTAACCTTTCCCCAAATTAGTATTAAGTACTAAGTTTATTTCCTACTGAATAAAATGGAATATATATTTTTAATAATAGTTTGATTAATATTGACCTTGATGTGTTACCTCCTATATTTTAAAAATTAGGTGGGGGGACACTTGAGGGAGAAACATCAAGTATAGAGACCAGGTTTCAGGTTTAACTCAAATTTCGATTTCAGGTTTGAATTAAAGAGAGCAAAGCAATTTATTTTAGTAAGACCACTGGCAGATTACACCAATCCAGTATAACATCTGGTAACTCTTGAGTCTTTTATCTTTATCTATCTTTATCTACTATTACGTTTCTGGTAAACAATGATTAAATGGCTGACTTGTTATACTTTACACTGGGCGCTCTCTTTAGATTTTGTGTTGTGCTATGTCAGGAGAACTTAATTAACCATCTAAATCTTACCTTTACCTTTAGTTCACCCAGTGGAATGCATTTTTGTAGAGAATAAATTGAGGCATAGCTGGCTCAAGCAACCTAGTCTAGCTTAGTGGGGAAAGGAATTTCTCAGGAAGGTTTCTCAGCAGTCAGGGTAGGACTCATCCCAGCAAGAATAGATCCTGGGTGGGATGGCTGCGTGAGGGGAGCAGCGCACTTCCCCGGCACTGAGCTGAATAAAGTCCTTCCAGGAAATTGCAATTCCTTGGCCTGAAACACACGGTCTAATTTCCCTTGGACTCCCTGGACTGAGCCTTGTAAGGCTTGGGAGAAGGAGGGCATCTGTTTGAGGGGCAATGTCCTGTTTATACTCACTGATGGGAAGAAAAATAAAATTAAAGGCTTAAGCCTGACATTTTATTTGTATCTTGCATTAAAAACTTAAGGTTAGGTTTAGAGTTAGATTTAGTTTTTCTAGAACTCTAAGAGCTAGAAAAGATTTCTTAAAGCTAGACTTTTATAAAGTGTTTAGAACAAAACAAAATTCCTCATGCATAGCAGAAACTCTGCAATAATATTTTAAAGTAAATACTAGAATACATTGGAGTTGGATAGCATACTTCCCTTCATCAGAGAAACTTCTTAGTGGCAATTTAATTTACTTCAATATACGGACAATGGTTAATAATTATTGAATGTTTATACCTAATGTGGATTATGGTATTTAAGTGCCATGATAGGAACCATTATCCTCATTTTAGACATGCAGAAAATGAGGCTTAGAAAGATTAACTAATTGCCCAAAGTCACACAACTCAACTGTGGTAAAGTTAATATTCAGGTATATTGAACTCCAAAACTCAGTATCTTCACCTACAGACAGTACTTCTTCACCATGATAGAGCCCTAAATTGGGCTGCGCCATAGGGATAAAAGTCATTTGAAGTTGCTGCCTCACAAATGAACAGAAGAAGAGGGTTTATGAATAAATACATTGGTATGTTAGAGTTGTATGTACTTGTCTGGGAACACAGAAGAGGGAGTGAGTAATTATTGACAGTAGCATGTGAGGAACATTTCACAGTGAGAACATCTGGAGCATTTTTATGGTGTCTGTTTTGGGAATCAATGCATCCATTTATCTCTAAAAACTGATATCCAGGGGCACCTGGGTGGTTCAGTTGCTTAAGTGCCTGACTCTTGATTTCTGCTCAGGTCATGATCTCATGGTTCATGGGATGGAGCCGCACATGGGGTCGTGTGCTGACAGCGCTGAGCCTGCTTGGGATTCTCTCTTCCCTCTCTCTCCGCTCCTGTCCCTCTTGCATGCTCTCTCTCTCTTTCAAAATAAATGAATAAACATACATTAAAAAAAAAAAAAAAAGACAAAACAAAACAACCCCACACTGATATCTAGGGAGGCATTTGCTGCCTTTGACTTACTCTTCTAAGATAAAGATATGCAGTAAATGTTCATAAAATGATTTACTAGAAAGTGTTGATTCTGGAACTCATATTTGGGGGGTTGTTGCCACATCTCCACCAGCGGGCTGGGGCCTCACGCCCCAGGCTGGGCGATGCACTTGGCTGCTGCCAGTGGCCATGACCGACTCACCTGCCAGTGTGCACATTGCATCGAATACTGAAAATATGCAGGCTCCTTTTTGACCATCAGTGCACTTTTCTTTTCTCTTTCCTTTTTTTTTTTTTTTTAAACTTGTTATACAAGGCTTTTATTAACTTTGCAATACGGAAAACCTCATAAGATGAAAATCTAAACAGAGGGTCTGGGTGGAAACGATTTATAAACAATGCGAACTTGAAACTGGGGAGGAAAGACAGAGGGTCATAGTCAAGCGAAGAGTGAGTAAATCCTTCGATTTACCTCCGTAATCTAAGTCAGAATTCTATTTACTGTTTCCTGAAGGTTATCGTTAATTCTAATTGCCTGTTTGCATCCTGTCCTTCTGAGGAATTGAAGCTGCCAATGCCCTTTCGGTGAGAGTAAAATGCCTTCTGTGTAATCAGGTTTGCCATTGGGCTGACGCGGGCGGTGTACAGAGGGCAGGAGGCGGCCATTCAGAGCTGACAGTGAATATTAATCAGTGTCAACAAAAGCACAACTCCAGAAGTTGCCACTTTTACGGACGGTACCCCCCATCATCCTTGATTCAGTGAAGGTGTTCAAGCTGCTCAAAACTGAGTCCCAGCACATCCCCATAGGATTTTGTGTCCAAGTGAGTGATGAGTGGATCAGAGAGACGTCAAGGATGGCACAGAGTCCCGAAGCCCACTCACCGGGGAGCGTTTTCAGCCCGCACTCTGGACCCCGCTTCACATCAGCATGGCCGGTGGAAGAGCTTCTCCAGAGGGAAAGCAGCAGGTGGGAGATACAGAAACCCCACTACCAGGTTACAGGGACAGTCGCCAGCATCTCACAGACCATCCTTTGCTTCCCAGGTGAAGACCTGCAGTAGTAAGTGTCTGTGGACTCAGGCCAATCCTAAAGCAAGAGGCAGACAAGCCGACGGAGCCCTAAGCCTGTGCAGGGGGCAGATGGGTGCCCAGGATGGGCTGTGTGTGGGACCAGACACGATGGTTCCTTCCGGGGAACCTTTGAGGAATTTCCTGAAAGGAGATATGGTAGCCACGTGGCCCCCTCCGCGTAGCCTCTCCAACCGTTTCTAAATTCATTCATTTGCATTCAGCAAGGACTCAGTGAGTGTCTGCAGTGAGCCTGGTACCATCCGTGGTTTTTACTGGATTGATTTGCCATTTTCAATAAATGCTTTGCCACCTTCCCACATCCCGATGTAAAGGCCCTGCTACACAGCGGGTCATACAGATATGGGAACAGGGACCACAAGTCCAAGGGAAAGAGAACCGTGACCTTCTGATGGGATTTGTTTCTTTCTTTTTCCTTTTTCTCCCTAACGCCCCTCATCCTTTCTCATTTTTTAGTGTTCCTCATGCTCTTCATACATCTACTAATGGTCTTAGAACAAAAATTCTAGAGATATTAAACAGATGGTATTTTTTTAAGCATTTAATTTTTTTAAGTTTATTTATTTATTTTGAGAGAGAGAGAAAGAGAGAGCAGGGGATGGGAAGAGACAGAGGGAGAGACAGAATCCCAAGCAGACTCTTGTGCTGTTAGCACACAGCCCTCCGTGGGGCTTGATCCCACAAACTGTTAGATTATGACCAGAGCCAAAGTCAAAAGTTGGATGCTTAACTGACTGATGCTTAACTGAGTCACCCAGGCACCCCTTAAGCATTTACTTTTGAGTCAAGAGTTCAAAATCAGGTTTCCTTCCTTGAAGTGCATGGTTTCCCTAAGTCTCGAGACAATATCTCTAGAATGGGTTGTGACACAAAAATTTTTCATAAATGTGTAAGTCAGATAAATACTAGCAGCGAACTACTTCCTAGTACAAACTAATCATCCTTATTGTCTGGCAAAAATCAAGAACAGGAATAGTCTTTACCCACACTCTCTGGAAGACGAGCCAATGTGACCCAACCTCTCACCAGCCATCGAGGTGCAGAGATTTTACATAGTAGCTGCCTCGTCCTTAGCTATCTTGTACTTGTTGAAGAGAATTATTTCTTTCGTCAATCTTTTGACTCCAGAGAGCCAGAGTACAACAGAGAAACCATCAAAAAACTTATGCTTTCAGGGCACCATTCTGGGAATACAGTGCGGAGAGATTTGGCAGATCCTATTGCACCTTTTTTCCAAACATTAAAGTAAATGCAAGACGTCAACACTGATACTCTGGTCTTTTTGTGTGTATCTTGCTGCTATAGTTATGGAACAGATGACGGAAGTGAATCCAATAAAAGAGAGCAAGTGAAGGTTTGAGAGTGACAGGCAATCGAAGTTACAGGTACGTCTTAAAGTAGAATAGATTTGTTTGCACACCATGAATATTTTTTTCAGTTCTAGAACATGTACTGCTTATTAATGAATCCCAATCTACTAAGCTTTAGAGGTATAAAGCTTTTCCCCCTTTACCTTCTGAATGAAAGCCTGCTGAATTTAATTCATATTGATCTCAGCTTCACAGTTAGAATGTAGAAAATATGATGAAAAATCCTAACGGTACATTTTTATCCCTCAATGCTACCTGCAGGTTACTTGACGATATAGCACCCACCATCGCCAGATTTTTCCTCTGACTCTGGAAGATCAGACTATGTTTTCCCCTTTGTAAAGAAGTGATGACCTTCATGGGGGACCACCAAGGAAGTGAGACACAAAGTAACTATACTTCCAAATGTAGTTTATTGAAAAAAAATGTAAATGCGTATGAAGGAGTGCCAGGGTTCACTTTTTCTATTTTTCTTTCTTATTTTGGTAGTTTTATCCTCCCCTGAGTCCATAAACACAATGCCTGTGTAGATTCCATACCAATAAAAAGCTATGGTCAAAAGACATTTTGTCCTTTGCTGAGCTTGACTGGCTCAACAGAACTAAAGGAGAATAAAATACATCAGCTTTGTCAAAGCATTGCTTTGGATACAGGTTACATCTGTATCCAGATATAACCTAAGATCACCTAAGATCTAGCTATCCAAGTAAGATGTTTCTCTCTCTATATATATGATATAACCATAAAATAACGTGTACAGAAAACATAAAATGTATTGCTCTATGAAGTATACAATACAAAAATAAACCTGCAATATAGTGAAATGTAATTTACATCAAATACATTCTCTATTTTTTGGCCTTGTAGTACTTAGTTGAGACATATTTCTTTGTTAACACAAAAACAACAAACAAACGGGTAAGAGCGTGGTGCTATTGCGACCATACGAGCAAACTGTTCATCATAATTGATAAAACATTTAAGCTCTTACCTTTGCTGGAAATTAGTATCAGTGAGACGGATCCTAGAGTGTTCTAATCAGTTACTGATTCTATTATATTGTAAGTCAACACTGTCCTTCTGCAAGTCTTCAGCAATGTTTTGAGAAATTTAAATGAGTTCTGGCGATTTTTTGTTGCATGCATATGAAATTATTTCTGATGTTGTGTATCAGTCTAAATGTCAGCTCTTCCTTCGGAGAAGAGTTCCCCACACACTACCACAAAAACAACAATCTTTCATTTGCTTGGATTTATAGAACACATTCTTGTCAAAACCCAAAGGTATCACGATATTGGTTCCAACCTTTTCCCAGCTTCTTTGCATTAACATCTCACTTTCTTTTAGCTTAGAAATGTGGTCATTTGCATTCTCTCATGTAAATGCTCCATATTTTTATTTTTATTTTATTAAACATCAATATTGTTAAAAACAAGACAGTAGGCTCAATATGGAGTCACTTAGGCTAAACCTCATGATGCTTACCTAAGACGTAACACATCATTACAGTTTCAGCTCTCCCAGAAAAAGACTCTTAAACCAGTCAATGAGGAACTACCCGGTTCGTACTAGTGAGGTAATCTGTCTGACAGACATCTGTGGTCCCCTTAAGGAAGTGACCTTGCTACACCCAATCCATTCTTGTCCAGTATAATTTCCTTGTCCCACTCCCTCTGCCTATAAAAGTCTTTCATTATATATAGCTCCTCAGACCTCCCTCCTATCTGCTAGATCACATGTTGTCCATTCATGAATAATTGAATAAACACGATTCATAAAATTCACTCAGTTGAAGTTTGTTTTTTAACAATAATTAGACCTATAGGTTTCTGTTTAAATAAAAATCACCTTACACTAAAAGCACATTTTCTAATTATTTCTGATCACAGGAGCAAGCACGATTAATCAACCAAGATCACGACTCAGCATTTGAGCAGAAGCAGAAAAGCAAAGCGTGGTCTCCTCTTTCTGATCCACAAGATTGTCAAGAGTCTCCTTGACCCTCTCCTCCCTATCCTATTAATAATTTTTCTCATACAAAGAAATAACACAAAAAGATAATAACTACCCATAAGCGGATTCATTTAAAATATAACATGCGAGTACCATCCACAAATTCCACAAATGACTACAATTGCTCTGACAGCTTTTCCTTGCAGAATGGCTCTTTCATCATTAATTCCCACCAACCAAATTCCATTAGTCTAGGTTTGAAACGCTGGCAAGCGTATATTGCTTTAAAAATACACCACTGCAGTTTCCGTATCATGAAAACATTTTGTTGTTGTTGTTGAAAGACTTAGTGTTGTTAATAGGAGCAAAGGCTAAAGTATGAAAGAAAAACCATTCTGAATATTCCACTATGCTGAAGGTCACAGAGTCATTCCTTCACCAGGTACTTATCAGGTGTCTATTATGTTCAAACCCACTGTGCTCAAAAACTCTTTGTTGGATGAGTGTTTTTTTGTTTTTTTTTTACTGTGTTTTGTTAGCCTTATTTTATAAGTGCCCACTCCCTTCAGTCTTGGTCAGCTGTAAGTCAATTGCTTATAATCGAATATTTTATCTGAAGGATGAGACTATTCATTTTAAGGCAACAGGGAAAGAATAGGGAAAAAATGCCAAAGCTGAGGTTGTGCTGCTGAGGTTGTGCTGTGAGGTTGACCTGCTATCAATGAATCTGATTCATCTGGTAAACTATTTAACTATTTTAGTTAAATAACCATCAATCATTAGGAAAAATACAGACGTAAAGTATTTGAGCTTATCTCCTGCCTTGCACCCTCCAGAATTATTTCTGTGCCAAGGCTCTGGCTAAACTTGAAGACTTCCGAGACTAGGTTTATGTAGCATTTTATTACAGAACCTGAAATCAGTCCCCTGAACTGACAGTCAATCCTGTTAAGAAAAAAGGATGCTAAGAAGGAAATTCTTTATGAAACAGCATGAAACAGACCCTTGTATGAGCTACTTTGAGCTTCTGATAATGTGTTTTGTATAATGTTCTAGTCAGGTGCCAAATAGGGTCCTTAGCCCTTAGAGACTTTTTGGAATCATTTCTACCGTGAGACTATGCAATGATAGCTTTAGACATGCCACTGTAAATCTCAGAGCCCCCACTGTGGCCAGTGACAGCTGATAAATGAAAAATGGAGGAAAAGGAAGCAAAGCAATTTGCATGACTCCTGGCCCACCTGTAGGAAGCTAATGGAGGTGCCGCTTGATTATTTTCAAGTTACTTGCCTTGCAAACTGTAGATTTCTCCAACACTGTTCTGACGGGTGATGTGATGCCAGTAGGCGCTACGAGGAAGAGATATCGATTTGGATAACGTCATTGGCTCAGTCAAGCTTGTCTGAAGCTAAAAGAAAAAGGAAACGTGTCAGGCTTGATGCAAAATATTAGGCTGAAATCTGCTCCTTCAGAAGTTGAGGGTTAAATGTGGGCGTCATATGACAGAATCTGTTATAGATCCCTAATTTGCCGTTTAAGGTTACTTTTTTTTAAAAAAAAAGTAAACGTGACTCCAAACATATATGAAACGAACACTTGTAGATGATTTGATATCATTCATTGATTTAGAAGGAACAAAAAGATGTACAACTGATTCCAAGGAGAATTCAAAGGGCGTATAGCCAACCCGGAGTGCAGGTAAATAGCTACAACAGTAACTAGTTAGTACCCACCACCAGACGAGTTTATGTGCATCTCTATGAATAAGAATTCTGTGCATTACTATCAGTTCTCTGCAATTTACCGAACTATAAACTAGCTTGTTGAGGAGGGACGGAGCCCTTTTACAAACACATACTCACAAACTGCGCCAAACACAGAATAATCCTTTATCCTTTAATCCTTTTCATCCATTTCTGATTACACCTTTTCCAGACACCTCCTCCCACCCTTGCTCATTGGATCTTTTCTCCAATGGACATTTTTTTCTGTGCTTCTGTGATAGGATCTTTTACGTATCAAAAATGTGTTTTCCTGAGAAGTTCTGTGATCAAAGTGTGGCAATATGTTCTTAATTGAAAAATAAATTTTAAGGTTCGCCCCAGAGATCAACACAACCACACTCAGGTGCTCAAGCATAGGGTTAGTTCCAAGAGAATGAAATTTTATATTGCATTTTCAAGAAATAAATTCATTTTTATTGATTCACACTAGGTTTTTTTTTAAAAAAGAAAAAACTTCCAGAAATGGTTTTATGTGTTCTTAGTACACATTTCTCTGATGCAATCTAAGCAAATGTTCGTTTTCTGACAGGCTAGGGGCAACCCTCTAATCAATAAAACCTCACATTTCCTCCTGATTGAATAACTGACTCTTGGCAGAAGTGGGAGCTGCGAAGATCATGTCTGTCAGGTGTGACCTCAGAGACCTGTGTGCTCCATGGGGGCGCCCTCTCCCACTGCACTGCCCTGCTTCTGGCCCTTGCCATTCTTTGTACCCAGATTCCCACCCTCCATGGAAGATATGGTCAGGAAAGCCCCTGATCGGCTGTAACAGGCCCTTTAAAGTCATATGAAGTTAAGAGGTTTCTACATTTTAATGGAAGATGAAACCAAAGGGCATGACCATATTGAGGCGATTCCATATTTTTAGCAGTGAGACATGTCTATAACGTCTATGACTTGCCACAAAAGTGCCCTACTCAGTGAATTTGAAAGCCTGGCCCTGTTGAAGGTATCTTTTTTAAAAGATGGCTCTGAGTGGCAACAAGATAACCCATTTGTATGTTTTTCAGAATTTGGGATATTTCGAAGTTTTCCTTCTTATTGTGAAAATTAACCACACCAACATCCCATGGCTGGTAGGGAGGGGGGTGACGGAGAAGCCAAATTTCCAGCATCTTTGGTGTGTTTGTTAACCCCACACACTTCTGGATTTTCCCCAGACCAGCAGTTGGAGAATGTGTGTGTGGGGCTATGCATGTTAGGAAGTATCAGGATACACACTAAATACCCACTCCTGTAAGGGACAGAAGCAAGGCTCACTGTATGAAATTAGCACTGGGACAAAAAGCCAATTTCTCATGTGAGGCATAAACTTAGTTCAACACATAACGTCTCTAGTTAGCGTGAGCAATGCCCATTAATAAACATCAGTTAATCAATAAAGTGAATTGCATATTCATCACGCTTCTGTCTACCCTTTATTGTTTTCTAATATATTGTAATTTGTTTATTACTGTACGATACACCACCCATGGTCAATTCACCTTCCCCAAACTACTTTTCCTTCTATTTTTTTTTAATTCTGGGAAACATGGTTCTTCCTAAATGGTTGGTCTTAAACACCATGGAAACACAGTAGACATTTTTTTTTTCCTGGAAACAAATAAGTTGAGAATTTTCTCCATAAAATTTTCATCTGAATCACCCCCTATTGTTTTGATACCTCATTTCTCTACTTCTCGATCTTCACGGTTTTCAAATTAAACATGACCTTTACCCTTTCATTTCATCATTTCCTTTTTATTCTATTTCAATATTTATTTCAGAAAAGTGAAAAAATCTGCATTTGAAAACCTGAATGTCTATGTTCTCCTGATCTCTGCCAAACATACAAATCTTGTCCACCATACCTCAGATGTTTAAATCTTCTGCTACACATCGGAGTATCCATTCCTCAGTTCTTATTCAAAACCAGGATCGAGTGTGCTCATGAACTATGAAGCCATTCTGTGCCATGTCTTTCAATGGCATCATATCATGGGTAGTATTCTATATGCTTTATTTGCGTGGAGGGTTGTAGATGGCTGCAATCAGACACAAGGTGCCTGGGCTCCCTCCTCTTAAATCTGGGCTGACTGGTGACTGATTTGATGAGTAAAGTAAAATAGACAGGACCTTCTGTTTGTTTTGGCTATGCCTTAGATGGCCTCTAAGGCAGTTTCTCCTCCCCTCCACCTATCCTGAGTTACTCCGGAAATCTGACTCCTCGGAGCCGCCATGTCTGGATGAAGCCCAAGCTTGCCATGTGCCCAGGCTAGTAATTCAAGGTTTGAACACTTCTTAGAGAATTCAGCCATTCTCAGTTTGCAGACAGAAAGTCACAACCCCCCAAATTCAGGGATTTGCTCAAGGCAAAATCCCAACTATAGAACCTCTAATAGGAAACGATTCTCTTGATTTCTTAGTCCACTGCTTTTTGGACTTTGATGTTGCTCTCTCTGGGGAAAAACGAGCTTCCTCTCCAACATGTTACAATATGCAAGAATACAGCCCCATACTCGGAAAACACCTACCATCCCAAGAAGCAGCAGGAAACTTTGAGAAGTACTCGCTACCAGCACCCTTTCCTGCTTTTGCCAAAAAAAATTCTCCAGGTTACCTTACTGCCTTTTAAAATTTCCCTTTGCTATTTTGAGATCCTGCCTCCCCCTGTGATAAACATTAATGCTAATTTGTGTTCCCGTACATAAATTCATCCATCTATTAAAAAAACCCTGCTAACCAATTTTACTTCTGGTCTATCTCTGCCCAATAATTGAGTAGATCATTTAAAAACTCACTAGCACTCGAGGTACAAATCTCAACTGTGGGAGAAAAGAGTTAGCATTTATGAGTCATTCCCTATGTGCCTGGCAATGTGCAAACTGCTTTCAGATGTTGGTTAATATTCGCATAAATTGTCACTAATCCTGCCATCTGAACTTTACAGACAAGGAAAATGAGACTCAGAGGGATAATGTAATTTGTTCATGGTGACATAGGCAGTGAAATGATGTCTCTAAGGCTTCAAAGACCATGATGTTGAAGAGAAGGAAAGCCCTTTCCTACCTTCCAAGGTCTTCTAGCTGGACTAAGAGGTAAATTCACCTGAGACACATTCGCAGAGGGAAAAAAACACACACAAAGTTTTATTACATGTGCAGAGAGGTCCAATAATGAAATTAAGACCCAACAAAAATGATCAAGGCAGGTAGATGTTATACTTTTAGACAAAGACACAGTAAATCTTTGAGGAACTGACAACACAAAAAGAAGTTAACTTAGCAAGTTTCAATTAGTAAGGACTTCTAGGGGTGCCTTGGCGGCTCAGTGGGTAAAGCGCTAAGACTCTTGGTTTCTGCTCAGGTCCTGATCTCACAGTTCATGAGTTCGAGCCCCACATCAGGGGGGAACTGACAGTGAAGGTCCTGCTTGGGAATAGATGAGGAATAGATGGTCAGTACGGGCAGGTGCGAGAGGCAGGACACTGGTGAGACACAGGTGAGCAATGCCAGTCACAGGGTGTGCGGTGTGTGTTTGCACACGTATAATAACCTAAGTCGGGAAAAGACAGTGTCAGCTTTCTCGGTATGATGAAGGGTTACGAAATGCCTCACGTTGAGTGGTGATGTCAACATGTTCCCTGGTATGGCTGAGACCAGAGGGCCTGGGGAGGGCACTGCACTGTCGAGGAGAAGCCCTCGAAAACTCTGAGAGGCCAGGGGACGCGCAAAGGCAACATGTGGGACATGTGTCAGAGGTAAAGAAAATAGTGTCCTGCTGCTTCACAAGGAAACGGCGAATCCAAGTGCAGCCCCAATTGCGAACATTTAGTTTATTTGTTCTTGGAAAAGAGCTCATGAAACTTGAAAACTGTATAGAAATAGAAACCCCAGAGACCTCTAGCCAGCCAGGCTCAGCAGTGTTTGGGTTTACTCAAACAGTCCTCTGAAGTTTGAAGGTTTACAGGCAATTGGTTTTTCACAGACTTGACTTAATTTTCAGTAGGGGACAACTCACACTTAATCTTCCATTTTATTCAAGATAAATGAAAAGGAGTTAAAAGATACCTTGCCGAGTTTGTACAAGACTAACAAATACAATGTCATTTAGTCATTTAATGGAAGTTGCTAGATGTCATTTAGAATTGGACTGTGCAGAGTATTATTCTCTTTAAACCTGAACCAAAATGTATGTCATTATTATATGTTTTAAACCGTGTACTGACCAAAGTACTTTCATAGAATGTAAAAAAGCGGAGCTTTCGAATCAGAAAGCTATTACAGACGTATACATCAGTACTTTAGACATCATTCTTATCTGTAACCAGCAATGCCTTTAAGAATATATCTATTATTTACTTATCTATTAATTATCTATCAATCTAGTATTTGTATGGAGATGCATTTATGGGGCTACTCTCTGAATATACGAAACACGATGACTCCATATTGAAACACTAGATTTCATTTGTAAATAAAATGCTCACTGTCTTGATTTTGAAATCTCTAAATATCTAGAGACTGCATTAAGGTTTATAGAATTAATTTCCAATGTCTGCACAAAACGAAAGTTGGGATGAACTTTTAACAGTGGTTATAAAATTTTACCCACTTAAAAATAAAGCTCAGTTTTTTTTTCTGTTGCCACCCACTTAAGGAGTTAGCTAGTACCTGCGCTTTCACTACAGACCAGCTGGTATTCTCACGGTCTGAGCAGCTATTATTTTTGCTCCTTCCTCACCTCTTTTATGAAAAGGCAACTAAGACACAGTAAGTACCTTATACGAGGTCACACAGCTTTCTTTCTCTACAGTCTCCCCGGTTAGCCACATCAGTTTGGTGGATTCTGGTTTGCCCAATACTGGCCCATGTTTTTTTCTTGCCATTTTATGCAAAGAAACGAGAGTCTGATTCTTTGTATTGTATGTGTATATGCATAATTTTATGTTTATACTCTGAGTCATCTTGATTGACCTTTGAAATCTATTGTTCTTCTTTAAGGAACTTGTTCTCATAATTGGCATGAGCAGATTGTATGCCCATGAATAAATAAGACTATCTGCATTAAAAAAAGAGAGAGAGAAAATCATTCTTATAAAGTTTCCTCATTATTCTTTGATTCTAGCAATACAAATAGCAAAATTGTTTTAACATGAAAATTGTCCTCTTTTATGTCAGCCAATCATTTTCCTCACATATTATCAACTCTAATCAAATTGATTATATATATATATGATGCATATATATGATGCATTTCCTGAACTGACATCCAGAGAAACTACAACACATTTTAAGAAAAAAAAAAGGTATAAATAAAATTTGCACTATTATAATTGTTATAGCACCACTTGCTAGAAAAATTACACACTGACCCCTCACCATTTCTATCTCATTTGTACCTTTATGCAGAAATGAGTATTTTTCTCTGTGTCTGTTTATTTAGAGGCTACATTTTAGTGTTTATAGTTAGTGTTCTGAGCACTGGAACAATAGTAAGTAAATGGATTAATTAGGATCACAGGTCCACTTTAGTTATCAACTATAATAATTTGTTCTAATTGGGCTTGTGTTGGTTCATTATAATCAGTATCTATCTATCAATCAGGAAAAGAAAATTTCACATGTATGCAAATGGTATTTTCCAGCAGGGAATCAGCCACTGTCAGTGATAATGAAGGCTCTTGTCTTATGATTAATAATTGATAAACTGAGCAATGGAATCATGAGTAGAACTTTGAAGAATGAATTTATTAGCAGAATCTTCGTATATATTACACGCAACTTGCAATCACAAATCTCACTTTTAAACGTTTCCTACAATTTCTTACACTTCAATGAATATAACTAGAAAAAGAAATTGCAAAAAGTGTTAATGTTTTCTGTGTGCTACTCATCAGAGTATTATGCTTCCAAATTCTTCAAATTTTTCCATGTAGGAAAACTAGTTATTTTTTTCACAGCAGACAGCGATTCCTGTAAAATGTGGTATGGAGAAGGCCTTCACTTAAAGGGGAACCAAACTGTCTAGGATGGAGCCCAGTCTTTGTCATTCCTTCACAAGTCATAAATGAATCCATGGTACTTATGGTTTTGAAAGTTTCATGTGCTTGAATGGAAGGATATTATTTGGCGACAGTTGGGAATAATGATGCCGTGTCTTCGCAGCCTTTCTTAAAACAAGTACTGCGGCATTTTACACACTCAAACTCGCCGTCAGTTGAAAGACAAAACACTGTTTGAGGTAGAACTGTGAAAGAATAGGTCTACCAATTAAACTCGAACTCCTATTTGACCTGAGAGATGTTGAAATGTGCAAAAAGACATGTGCATCTTGGAATTGATGGAATGTAAGAGTATTTCCTATTCACGCAACTATTTAGACAAAAAAATAATCATTTCAGGGGCTCGTGGTAGTCAACACTTGGGTAAGTTTTGTGATAAACCATAAGTCTAGGAGGCCAGATTCCTTAATTTCTCATGGCTGTTGGATTTACTTTCCCATGAAGTCAGCTTCAGTCTCTCAATCTCCCGGGCTCTGCACTCGGCCTTTCCCTGAGATGCCTTCATCCTTGGTAAGATGACATCACCCCAAAATTTCCATCAAAGATACCAAAACCACCCTGGGTCTTGTTCATATGGGTAGTGTAAGACCATGCTGCTCCATCAGAAATTTCTTTTCATCTGACTTTAGAAAAGGAAATAAGAGAACTTGTTTTTAAATGATTATTGTTCAAAGGGTTTATTATCTTGGATCAGTGAGGTTTTATAGTTTGTTAAGTGTGTGAGTTTAACTTGCTTTTATTCCTTATGTTTTTAGTGACAAGAGCATATGAAATGACAAATAATCGAGAAGGAAAACACTTTGTTTTCTAAGCATGAAGTTTTATGTAAGACTCTGTTATTCTTTTTTTCTATCCACCAGAGCTTAGGACGGCAGGACTGATGGCTTTGGACAGCAGCGCGTTCGGCCAGCCCTGTTCGTGTCGTTCGGAGTGTTCACGCAGTGTTGCTGTCTTGCTGGTATTTTAATAACACTGATGCTATTTGTCCTTAAACAACACAGAGCTCTTCTGGTGACCAGGTGGCAAAAATTACTGGAAACAGGAACATTCCAAACACTCTTTTTTAAAGGATACATTGTAATTCTGATTATGGAAGGCTGTTCTTCGACAAATAGACTTGTAAATTACTCACAATGTTGCAAGCTTAGAAGTTACTAATGGCAATGCCCCTTTCCTTTCACTTGCTCATTTTTCTAAGACATCAGGAAAAATCATTAAAAAAATTATTCATGTGTTCTCAGCTGCTCCTTACCTATGGGGATTTTATAATACACGCAAAGCTTATGAACACAGAAACCAAACTGAAAATAGGACTTCTTTTCATATTGTGTGTGTGTGTGTGTGTGTAACAGATCTATGAAAATAAAATTATTTCAGGGCATTTGAGGCCATGTCATCTTGGATGATTTTAGCCTCACCAGGCTGAATCACGAGGACACATCTGGGATGTGGTTTCTGATGAATGGCTTCTATCACAAAGACAAGAAAAACTCCCCTGATCATGTTGCACACGTGCAGGAGAGCACCTGTAAACGTGTTTAGTAATAGCATTCAGAGAACCTTGGTGGTTCTAAGAACAAGAAGGATCTCCGAGAAATGGAAACAAAGTGTAGATGTGCCATTTGCTTAAACCTCCAGCTTTAATCATTCCGTCAGGTATGTGAATCTTAGTGAATCTCTCAGAAATTGTTCTGGTTCGAAATTAGTACTGTGGCTCACACCTCCCACCACCCCCAAACCAGAACTGTCTTTCTGAAATAAAACTGCTTTGGGGTTAACAAGTAAAGAAACTATAGAAGATTGCTATCCCCTTCTATGATTATTTTCTGATTCCCACTTCTGTCCCACTTGGACAGAAGAGTGAGAAGCTGAAGGTCTACATCCATATGCAAAAGGGGTCTTCTTGCAGTGAAGAAATCATTCTTCATGCAGGCTTAACTCAGGGTCTCCTAGTAAGTTGGAAATCTAAGAAATCAGTAGGGGTCCACTGCCATGACCATACGAATGAGCTCAAGAGGTGTTTAAAGTAACGTTGATCAAAATTTTGTGCTGGCGTCATCTTATCAATCTGAGTAAGGCGTGGAAAATGTTCGCTATTTCAAGTAGTAAAAGCAATGAGACAATCTTACCAGGGCAGTATAAATTACTTCATCCCACAGACCTCTGGGTCACTTGAGAGAAAACTTTCTTGCTCTTCTCTTGTATCTTGTATTCCAAGCAACATTCTGAGCAGAGTAACCAGTCTACAGAGCTGTGAGTGGGTATTCAATGGCTAAACTGTACTTTAAAATTTCTTGGATTGGGTTAACAGTCATTAATTCCTTTGTTGCCTTTCTCAGTGAAGGAAATAAAAATATATATTTTTAATGTTTATTTATTTTTGAGAGACAGAGAGACGGAGCATGAGCCGGGGAGGGCCAGGGAGAGGGAGACACAGAATTCGAAGCAGGCTATAAGCTGTCAGCACAGAGCCTGACACAGGGCTGTGAGATCATAACCTGAGCCAAAGTCAGATGCTTAACCAACTGAGCCACCCAGGTGCTCCTAAATACAAATATTTTTAATAGCCTTACCAATTTAATGATTCTTGTTATCCAGTATTCTACAGTGCAAATGTACTGTTTTGTTCACAATGCTGGGAAATTTTTCTAGATATGAGATTTTTCAAACAAGAGCAGAAAGGCTGCCTAACTTAGATTATGGAGATAGGTCAAAACATGTTTATTCTTGTGTCCTCACCAAGAAGGTAATAAACAAGGGCAAAACTGAGGTTTTATACACGTGATGCCAAAAGATGGCATTGAATTCCCTCTGTTACAGCTAAGAAATGGTTGTTGAGACATTATTTCTCATTCGCATTTGTTTATCTATAGAACAGTAACACTGTTATATCATCTCTCTTTGAAAGGATGAAAATGAATGCATCCGTACCCTGAATAACAATGTCTGGGGCATCTACTGCTTATATAGCTCGTCAGCAATTTGATCTTGTAAAATCTCTTAAATCACGTTAGAAATATGTAAACATTTTCTACGTGCTCAATAATAAATCTCACATGGCCTATTTTTAGACTGAAAGCCAATGAGCAGTATCATCTTCTTATTTTGTAGTAGGTACATAACACATAAAGTGCATCATTTTTATAGGTTTTGGGGTACCTTTCCAACTCCCAGTTACACTTTTGCCTAGTTTATAGCACAAGCCTTCATTTACTTAATATAAGCAAATGAAGAGTTAGAGGGCATTTAAGTACCATTTCAGAGTTGTTGGAATTTCTTTTTTCAAAGAGATTTGTGCATATAGGGGCGCCTGCATGGCTCATCAGTTAAGCGATAGACTCTTGATTTCAGCTCAGGTCACGATCTTGCAGTTTGTGAGTTTGAACCTCCTGCGTCGGGCTCTGTGCTGAAAGTGCGGAGCCTGCTTGGGATTCTCTCTCTCCCCCTCTCTGTCCCTCCCCTGCTAGCATTGTCTCTATCTCTCTCAAAGTAAATAAATAAACAAACATTTAAAAAAAGAGAGAGATTTGTGCATGGTGAGGCAGTCTCTTAAAAGATAAAGTAAAAATGATGTCAGAGACCTAGACATCTTTACTTATGGGCCCAGAATTTGAGCAATCTGGGTAGTTGTTGAGTTGCGATAGCTTTGCCCTCTGAAATCACCAGCTGGGCTTACCTTGAAAAATGGACTAGATACGTACTAATCTTATTAGCATCAACCTTCAGAGAAAAGCATAGCTGTGCACCTGGTTTTGAAATTAAACCAAATGCTCCATTTACACGTGTGCACCAAATGTATGGAGTCTCTGATTTTGTGATTTCTAGAACTACTTAGTTTCTTTGGTGGAGCTGTGCTGAGCCTGCTATTTAACTCCTGTCCCTCTTTTCCTTCCATCTCCAAGCACCAAGGTCCGTGGTGCACCGCTCCAGCTGCACACGGCCCGAGATCTTACTAAGTGGACTGCTGCTCTCTAACCCCTTGACAGCAACTGCTTGGCTCTGGGGATCTGCGTCTCAGCTGCACAGGACATTAGTATGTTCATCACACATGACGGCATCAGTAGCAAATGTGAATTCAATTTTGTTTTGCAAATTTTTTGGCACAAGATCGTTAGACATACTTGAGAGGGATTGAAAGATATTATTTAGCTACAGTTGGGAAGAACAATTTAGTGTCTTCACAAACACTGCAAGTCGTATAATTATTCAAAATCACTCCTGCAGATGAATTGCTATTATAATAACGAAATGTTCATGACACTTGCCGTGTGCTAGGTCTGTTCTCAGCACTTTGCGGATTTTAATGGAGATACCTCGTAACAACCAAATAAGTAGATCCCTCATTTTACAGATGAGGGAAAATGAAACATTTGGAAGTTAAAAACCCAAGATGCCCGAGAAGGCACAGCCAGTGAGTGGTGAAATTGAGATGTGAACCCAGGACACATACTGAGTGCTCTCCTTGATAGCACACAGTAGGGGTGTGTGAAAGAGCTCTTGGAATTTCCTTCATGACAAGACAATCCAATGACTTTACTCAAGAGTGTTTTGTCTATTCAGAACAGCAATAAGTAAACAACTCTAAATGTTGAATGCAATTAGCTGTTAACTGTTAACTAATAGCAAGTGACATCACAACTGTTAATTCTGGTTGCAAGCATCAGATTCTGAAATAATTTGAAATCTGGTAGTTTTATTTTCTCAGTGATTTAAGCCACTGGAAAAATGTCACATTAATTAGGTAATTGTTACAATGGTTTAAATTGAACCCAAATCTTTCTACAAGACTAAGTGACACCAATGTCTTATTAATGCTTCTTCAATTAATTGTACAACCTTATTAACAATCCTACTAATGTTCAAGCCACTCATTCAACTTTGTGAGACCAAATGTCCCGTGTAAGCCTGGTTTTCACTTGTCACACTTAGGTATGAGGAAAGTTCTGTAAAGCCCTTACGAGATGGTGAGATAAAAATGTGTATGCAGCACTGAGAAAATTAGAAATGCATTAAGAATAACGTAAGATTAAAAAAAAAGAATAAAGTAAGATTATACATTAAATTACTTTTTTTGTTTTCTAATATTTAAAAGATAGTTTTCTATGTGTCAAAATGTTATGTACTGGAGAATTAAAAAATCAAAACAAGTATAATATTACATAAAGAACTCTGTAATCTTTAACCTGAAACAGAATTAGGAGTGCTCTTCTGGTGAGTGACACACTTATTTCCCAAAACTCTGTCTGCCAGGCCTCTCCTAAATGAAATTGAATGTATCTCTAAATCCTGAAGAAATAGAGAATCATCACCTCTTAAGATTATGGCCAATAATCATTCCATTGTTTGCTTTTCAGAGAAGTTAGTAGTAAAGCTTATAATTTTTTCTGTTACTTGTAAGGTTTACTATTTCAGATTCTTTACCAAATTATTTCTTTACTTATTTTCTTTTTTTGTATTTTTGAGAGACAGAGAGAGACAGAGCAAGCAGGGGAGGGTCAGAGAGAGAGGGAAGTACAGAATTCAAAGACAGGCTCCAGGCTCTGAGCTAGCTGTCAGCACAGAGCCCGACGCGGGGCTCAAACCCACAAACCGTGAGATCGTGACCTGAGCCGAAGTCGGATGCTTAACCCACTCAGCCACCCAGGTGCCCCATCCACCAAATTATTTCTTAGCTTGGCCTCAAAGCTGTAGTATGATTCCAGAGCATGATAACAGACAAATCATTCTGTTGGTAAACAGTATAAACTCCTGCAAATATTTTATTATTGGCTCTGAAACGTACAGAAAGAGCTAGAAGTTTCAGAGAATCCAGGACAAATATAAAGACAAAAAGAGAGTGGAATCCTTTCTGGTAGTAACTTAATTTTCCTGGTTATTTCGGGCCCATATCTGAATCTCTAATTGTCCAACTGTATGCAGTGATAAGCAGACAGCATTCTCTATGCACCGCACCTCTCTTTGGGAGATGCACGGAGTGTAGAACTCCCTGCTAGTGGCCACAAATAACTCCTTTTTTGGCCACATGCTGAATGGCGCATTAGTGGGAGGAGATTTGGTAGCTGGGGCGAGCTCTCGGGCTGGGGGCGGGGTGGACGGAGGGGTGCTGATGTGAATGGGCCCACATAGACACGATGTGCATTAGACCTCAGCGACATTCATTCCCAAACAGTTAGGTTCCCGAGGAAGGGGCCTTACCCGGGCTTTCTGCTCCATTTCTAGCATTAATCTCTCATGTTGCTCAGCTATGGCCAGTGTCGCAGAATGGACCTTCTGGTAGATCATTTCTCCTTCCCTTGTTTGAAAAGTGAATAGTCCTTCTCCTGTGTCACACATTCTGTGAGAACAGAGATAGGGAAAGAGATGGGTCTTCACAGGTTCAAGTGCATTACAGTTTTCCATGTAAAGGATGCCCTTGCCCTGTGTTACCCTCCTCCTTGACCAAACCAACCAACCAACAAGCACATCTTTAAATAGTATATGAGATGGAACGGAGGGTAAAAACTCATGTCTATTGGGATTTTTAAGGATGAAGTGTTCACCACATGCACAGAAGCAGATACCAATGGTTTCAGTTACTGAAGTCCATCTCTTACCACCTCCTACTAATAAAAGCAAGTAGTCATTTTCTTTAAGGCTTTCCACATCTGTGCTATCATCACACTATTTCCAAGATGTGATGGCTCTCAAAATTTAAAGACCTTAAGAAAAATCTGTAGTTTTATACTCGCTGTGGGAGAAGCCAAAAAGACCATTCATTTTATAGTTTATGGATTTGCATACATAGGCTGAAGCTGTTATTTAAACCAAGTAACTGTTAAGTAAATCTTTGCATCTTAAGAAACAACACGGCATAAAGAAGACCCTATTTAGGTATGAGAATATCTGGTATAAATTTTGACTTTGCCACTTACCAGCAGTGTGACCTTGGGCAAGTTAAATAACTTGCCTCTTACCTCCTTTCCACAGCTCTAACATAGGAAAAAGAATAGAGCTCATCTCATAAGATCCTTATGATAGTTGGAGGACTAATCTAAATATCCACTGTAGAGAAATGAGTGGTGTAATTTTAGTATTTTTATCTGATGGACTATTATACAGCAATTACTATGTCATTTCTGAGAGGATATAGCAACATTACAAATTCTTATTAAGTACACTCATGAGGGAAAAATCAGAATAAAAATTTTTCAATCACTTAATTATAATTACCTTTTTAAAACATAACTTTATTGGAATAAAACCACTGATATTTTATTAAAGCAATAGGATTACAGGTGAATTTTATTAACAGATACCAATTCTAAAACGAAAAATATTTCTAATTAATATTTTAAGCTGGCTTTGAAAAATAATTGGAGGCCTTCAAAAAGGCCCACTCAATATCCATATGATGTTACTACTGAGATATGGTGTATTAGCTGGATTGCTGTGTCGTTGGTTGGTTTTCAGATTACAACATCAAAAGATTTGCACGAGACATTCTTGAGGCCAAACTCTGTCTTCTAGCACCACGAAGATTTTGGATTCTTCCCTATGATTCCCCAAGGAGTTTTCAGTAGAAAAGAAATGTCTCAAGAGGCTTCAGACATTACAGAGGCTGCGAATGCCAACCCTCAGGGCCCCATAGAGCCAGCACTTAGCTTCTGTGAAAAAGATCTTAATAAAATTCACACAGCGTGAAATGGAAAGTCTGGGGGGAAAATGAAGCATTTTCACAAAGTGAAACAAATGAGCTTTCTTTGTTGATTCAGAGGAGTATACCAGCCCGACAGCCGGAGCAGGGCAACGACCCACAAGCAGTGAGCACAGCCTGTGGGAGGGGGAGTTCTGTTCCTTGTCATCTGAAAAGCACTGCTCAGTAGCCATCGGAAATGAGATAATGAAGACACACACTGTCATCTCCTCCTCAGTCACCGAGATGCAAAGGTCTATCACTTACCCACTTCCTGGGACTTAACTGCCCAGTAAGAGGGTTTGAAAGCTTGCAGAAGTTTTTCTCCAGCCTCTGAGATACAGGCTCATGAACCTTCAGCCTTTGATCAGCAAACAAGGAATTAAAACACGTTCGCATTAAAAAGTGAAGACATTTTAGGTAAAAGGTGTTCCTTCTTCAACATAGGTATCTAGAATTAGCTCCTACTTTTGGCTTTCATCTTCAGTATTGGAATTAAACAGATTATTGTTTATCCCTGGTTATTGTTTAGAACATGTTCTCCTGGGACTGGTAAGACACAGATATGGATGGAGATTTGTTTTTCTTATGTGTCTGGATAGTTTGGTGGCAGCAAGCCAGTCCTGGAGGAGATGAGGTGGGAGATGAAGTCCTTTTGCTGGCTACTGCCTGGCTGGGGAACGTGTGGTCCGCAGACCGCAGCACTGGCCTCACTGGGAACCTGTCCGGGCCACTGGATCAGAACCTGCATGTCACAGTATTCCAGGTGACTCCTATGGACAGTACAGCCGGGGAGCACTGGCCTACAGAACGCCTTCTACAGGTCACGTGGGACCCAAATGAGAACAATTTAGAAGCCATGTTTATTTGTGCAGCTTCAGACAGTGACATATGAGACTGAAGTTCAGAAAGGAGGCGCCATGATGTAAAGACAGAAAACCTGAAAGAATTGTTTCTTTAACTTGGGAAGAGCTAATACAGAGGCGCTCCATGCATTTGAGTATCTAACACATTCATCAATTGCGTTTATTTGGAGAAACAGTGAAAATATGGGCAGTGTATATTTGTCTTGACTCCAGACTGATTATGATTGAAATTTATAGACAATCACGACTGTTAAGCTCTCTTTATAGTTAACAAGGTATTTTCACAAAATTAATACCTTTTCTTATCTAAAACTGAATGTTAAGGAATATCATCTCTAAGATCCCTTTCAGCTTTAAAGAACAATTTTAAAATTCTAAGAGTGGCTTACACATCAATTTCCAGGGTGTTTTTTTTTTTTTTGACATTGTGACACATGGGATATTATAATAGTATAGAATCCAAAAGTCTAAGAGCACAAATCTCAACCATCGTGTCATTGCCTGTCATGTTCATTTACCACACATTTACCAAGTAGGTACTGTAAGCCAGGCACTTTCCTGAGTCTGAAGATGAACAGGATGGGGACACATACACGGCCCATCGTCTCTGAGGCTCTATGAATAGTGAGAAGATAAGTATCGTTGGAGGAGGATTACTAGGTTCTAGCAGGGAGCATTTTACCAAATTAGTCCTCATGTATCAAATGGAGGTTGGGCCGCCTGGGTGGCTCCGTTGGTTAAGTGTCTGACTCTTGATTTCGGCTCAGGTCATGATCTCACGGTTCATGGGTTTGAGCCCCCGGTTGGGCTCTGTGCTGACAGTGCACAGCCTCCTTGGGATTCTCTCTCTCCCTCTCTCTCTGCCCCTCCTGGCCTTCTCTCTTTCTCTCTCAAAATAAATAAATAAACTTAAAAAAAAATAAAATGGGGGCAACAAGACTTGGTCACAAGACTGTTTCTATTTGTCTTTTGATTAAATTGGGTGCTGCGTGTGACAGTGTTAGGGCATGGGACAGTGTCAGAAAGAAATTAGTTCAGCAGACCTGGGTTCCCCAAACCCTGCACAGTCCAAAGAAAGGCTGTGTCTGGGTGGTTCCTTGGCCAGTTTCTGGACTGTAATCTCTGAACCTCTGGAATATTCAGCCTGATAAGAGTGAATTTCTGTGGGCCCACAGCCTTGGGCAAAGCTGTAGCACTTTGGCCGGATGAGCTCATCTTAATAATGTGTGTTTTGCTCTGGGGGAGGCTGGAGTCTGAGCAGCTGGTGTCGAACCTGTGGACTCTGACTGCCCGTAGGTCGGATCCTCAGCAAAACCCTTGACCCAAGGCTTGCGATAGCTTCCTGCTTAACACCCCCACCTGTGTCTTTTCCCCCGTCCTCGTGGGGCAATCAGGTGGCCCTGAGAGGGCGCCCCGGAAGCCCGGCCCGCTCCATCCTGGCCCTCCGCCCTTCGCTGGTTTTAATCTGCACTTTCACTGCAGTCACCACAGCTGTGAGTAGCGGCGATTTTTTTCTGAGTCCTGGGTCTTTCTAGAGAAACGCCGAGCTTGAGGGGGGTGGTGGGACCCCTCCACTCAAGGCAGCCAGCAGGCGTCAGATTGTCAATAGGGTTTGATGCAGGAAGAGTCTAAGAAAATCCTAGAATTTTCTCTCAATGGCCCATCTTGAAATTCCATTTATCCTTTCCTTCTTTAACCCATCTCACCACTCACGTCCAGAATCATTCGAAATAAGGCTACTCCGGGTCTAGCCTCTGTCATGTTCCAATAAATAAGGACCCCGCAGAGCTCATGGGAATGTCTGTGTTCACAGGAAACAGGACTCTATGAGGTGCTCTGCTATGGAAATATTCTCTTAATACCCTTCAAGGGGGGAAACGGCCCTAATCGCGAGAAGCCTAGAGGCAACTGCATGTGAGAACAAGCCCTTACCTTGTAAGCTATTCGATGCCTGCCCTCTTTTTCTGCCTTTAAGTCTCAAAGTTAAGTCTTTATGAAGGGGTGGTTTCAAAATCCCAGCCCTTTTCCAGATGACAAACAAAAGAAATTCACCAAAACTTATGGAAACACTTTATTATTTTTTTTATTATTCTTTTTTAATGTTTATTTATTTTTGAGAGGGAGAGAGTGAGACAGAGCACGAACAGGGGAGGATCAGAGACCAAAGGAGTCACAGAATCCAAAGCAGGCTTGGTGCTCTGAGCTGTCAGCACAGAACCCGGCGCGGGGCTAGAACTCATGGACTATGAGATCATGACCTGAGCTGAAGTCAGACTGAATCACCAGGCACCCCAACACATTACTTTTAAAAACTGAACCCAGATACTTTAAAATACTTATCTGTGGGTCTCTAGATAAAATTTCACTACAGATGAATCTGTAGACGTCTGGCAATGTTGCCCATTTTCGAGGCTGTACGACTCTGTTCTCACTGTAAATTGCGCAGTACTGTTGACATATTTCATGACCAGATATTTACCCTCTGTACACACAAAAATTTTAAACATTCAGTAATGGAGAAGAGCAAGAACCCTTTCCTGAAAACCCTATGGTGTATCTATTCAGTATTTAAAATTTAATGTTTAATTACAGAAAGTAATGAAATTCTTCAAAGCACAGCTTTTCTGAAGAGTGGTTAAAACCAATTAACACTTTTATTCCATTAGCAGTTTAATCTTTATTGTCATTTAACAATGCTAGCATTGGGCTTTTCTTTTAGCAGCTACGAAAAGGCTGAAGTTTCTCTCTACGAGCTCTGGTGAGTCGGACTTGGATCTGTGGTAAGAAATTGCAAGCAAAATGCACAGACAAAAGCAAGTCCAGATATGGACCCAATTCATATGAGAGGTAAATACGTGATGAACGTGTTATCTCAGGTCTGTAGGGAAAGCTGGACTTTCCAATAAACCGTGTTTGGACACTAATCATGAGGAAAAATGTTGGGTCCATGTTTTTGCCTCCACTGATACAAGGTGTAGAGGAAGCAAGGGAAAAAATTAGTAAAAGAAAATAGGGAAGAATTCCTATATAAACTCAGAAGAAGGTAGGAGTATCAAGCTATGATCCAAGCCAGAAGGTGACAGAAGAAAAAAAATGAATCAGCCTGAAAAAAACTTTTTATTTTTTGTTTTAATGTTTAGTTATTTTTTGAGAGAGACAGAAAGACAGAGCATGAGCAGGGGAGGAGCAGAGAGAGAGGGAGACACAGAATGTGAAACAGGCTCCAGGCTCTGAGCTGTTAGCACAGAGCCCGACGTGGGGCTCAGAGTCACGAACCGCAAGATCATGACCTGAGCTGAAGTCGGACCTTTAACCGACTGAGCCACCCGGATGCCCCAAAAAAACTTTTTCAAAAAATAAAAAAATTATATCAGCGGGCAAATAAAATCTAGGAAATTATTTGAAATGTACAATACTTGATAACTTCTCATCCAGAAAGAAAGTATGTAATCTCAGTACTTTTTTCTGAGGGTTGTTTTAGCATTAAATGCATTAATATGTGTAAATCTTAAAAACAGTGTCCGTGAGTTACTGTTACTCCTTAAGTAGTAATGTTATTTTCACTATTACTACCAAATACCAAAATAGACACCTAAAACATAGGTATAAATTAAAAAAAAAAAAGGGTGACAGTAATATGTACAGGGCACTAAACATTTTGTAAGAGAAAGCATGTGTGGGAAGAATTCATATACATCTTTGCTTGCATACACGTGAAACCCTGGATGAATGCACAAGAGAGTAACTGTGCTATTTGCTGGGGGTGAAGTGCACACAATCAATGGATATTTTTTTCTATGGATACTTCTTGACGTAAACAGCCAAATCAAAGAAAGTAGTGCCTCTAATTTATTAACTGAATTTATTTAATGAAAACTAAATTAACATTAAATTTTAAAGCAAGGGTCAGAGGACTCTCACAGGGTTTTTGTAAAGATGTAGTGTTTATAATGTGCCCAGCTCAGTCTCTGTCACATAGCAAATGCACATTTACTGTTAAACTTACAAAGTACTATACCGATCATTAGGGGCTTCCCTTACAATTTAAACACACACACACACACACACACATGCACACACACACACACATGCACACACACACACACACACACAATCTCTTTTCACTGTAGCACAGACATCTAGATCTAATTTTCAAGACAACCAGGTTGCTGAGTTCTGGTATGAAATGAATTGAAAGAACAGCAACAGCCATAGCTACGGTGAGAATCATAGTAGTTAGCACTCAGTGAGCACCAACTCGGGCAGGGCTTGGTGTTAAACACAGCATGTGCATTGCCTCATTGAGCCTCACCATCTCCAAGGATCTCACTGCTTCCCATGACAGAAAACACCATCCTAAGGAGGCGAGAGAATCTGCCCCAGGTCGCTGAAATGTAAGTGGCAGAGCTGTGGTCTGAACCTACCCCTGTGGTTCTGGAGGGAAGGTTGTTTTCACCAAGCCAGATTTTGTTCATCCAAGATGAGAAGCAGAAAAGTGTGCATAAGTCTTAAATTATGGAAATTTCTGCAGCTGGAGAGAAAGAGAGAGCTCGGAATAGAGCTTAGGGTAAAACATTCTGAAGGTGCTCTCTCCCTGTTTGCCACTGTTCCTTTTCTGTCAACTCAGGTTCCCAAGAGTATGTCTCAACAGTGCTCCAGTAGAATGCATGTTAAGGTAAATCAGTCAATTAATCGATAAAATGGCTGAAGTGCAATCAAACCCTCTCTGCACTCCCAACTTCACGTCAAGTCCTTTGTAAGGAGGAAGAGATGCTAGAACATTTGCCGTCCCCTCTGCCTCTTGACTGGATGATTGGCCGGCTACACACAATGAATGCATATGGTGGCTGTTGGTTGATTTCACTGCGGGAGCCTTAGGGATACAATACTTTCCCTTAAGCAAGTTGAGATACCCAAGCCTGCAAGGAGATCTTGATTTTAGTCCAGAATCTGCTGAAAATTAGCATAGTGAAACACCATTTTGATACTTAATAAAAGTAAGTTTTTTAATTTATTTAATTTTTGAAGTTTGTTTATATCTACTTTGATAGAGACAAAGAGTGCAAGAGGGAGAGAGGCAGGGAGAGAGGTGGAATACCAAGCAGCCTCTTCACTGTCAGTACAGAACCCAGTCAGGGGCTTGAACTCACAAACCGTGAGATTATGACCTGAGCCAAAATCAAGAGTCAGATGCTTAAGTGACTGAGCTACCCAGGTCCCCAAAACTAAGTTTTTTTTAAAAATTAAAGAATTGATATAAATGATCTCTAAGGCATAGATTTGTTAGAAAATTCTTTACGTTTTCCACTTGTGATGGTGGCTTCTCAATCACATTAATCAAAATGTCTCCCTCATTTCACATATTTTCAAAGTTTTAATTTTATTCCATTCTGTTTACTTTTTTTTACTTTGGGATTTTCTCGTTTGGTTTCTCAACACAATGCAGAAGTCAGTCGAGTGTCCCTGAAATTCTGGCTTTAGCAAATCCCTGAAAAGAGATACATATAAGACATCCCTCTATGCCCCTTCCCTTCTGCCTCAAAAATTTAGGACTGAACAATCTACCACACAAAGACAATCATAGTTGCTACCATTATCATTATTATATTGTTACATGTTTATGAAGGTTTAGGGAAAAATTTTTAGAAGATTTACAGCTAATTTTATATTTACCCTATACATATATCTCCTGATGGCTTTAGTGTGGAAGTTTAACATCCTTAACCCCCAAGCATCAATGACAAAAAGCATCCGATGCATTCCCATATACTTTGTTGACTGAAATGACTTGAAAATGATCAATATGATGGCTACCTGATAAGTATTGATTTTGTAGCCCCTGATAGTAAAAAATAAAGCAAAATAAAATATAGAAGAGAATTTTTTTTAAAGAACAATCCCATGGCATTAGCATATTCTGAAGGGAATAGACCAATGTGTCACTTGCTCTATTTTAAAACCCTTTCAATAAGGCTCTGTGTATCATATGAAGCAGCTACCAACATATACTCAAACCTATTTGTCTGGGTAAGAGCTAATAACAAAACAAGTCAAGTGAAACTTAAATTCTGTCATTTAGAAATTATACTTCCCTTTTAAAGTGAATTTGACTGCCAAGTTATGGTTGGGAAATTTTTGCAGTGTAACATGCAAGTTACTAATATCTATTCACTGAATTAGAAGAGTTATATTTTTTTTCACCATTTTGAGAGGTACCTAAAAATGAGATCATTATATTCACTCAGAGCAAAAAAGCCTGCAATCAGGGTTTACAAATTACATTTTTATTCTCTTTTTGCTCCAAACATACTTAATGGAGGTAACTTTTAAATCAAATGAAAGATAATTCAGTGTCTCAAGTGGCCACAGAGGAAAGTGTTTAAACCAGATAGCCAAAATAGAAGACAAATTCAAGACTATATCTGGTTTTATACTGAGTGTGTCTTCCCTTTTCTTCTTAGGTTATTTTTGTTCATTCATTGACATTTTTTTTTTGGACATCAATCAACCATATGCCAGGAACTTTATTACCTTTTGGACAATATTTTTAAAAAGCATATTTAAAAAAAAGATATGAGTAAATAATAAATATTAATTCAGGACTGCATTTACTCTCATAATATGTATATATTTACCTTTTCATTTAAAAATGCAGCAAATGAGTAGGTAATTAAATGAAATACATAATATAATAACACATTTTGGAGACTAAGAGCTAGTGAATTGGTTATCTTCATTGCGTTAAAATTTTCTCTAGAGGTTTTTAGTTGACAGATCACTGGTAGAGTACAATTTTTAGTCTTTTGTTGCCTTTATCAAAACAAGCCATTCAGTAAAATGATAGTCATTCTAATATACCAAGGGCAAATGCTGATTGGTATTACAAAAGATGTTGCATATACTTAAGTTACAGCTTTTTCACTTGTTTTGAAACAGAAATTAAAATTTAATGTTGTAGTGAAAATGTGAATTTACTTAAATTTCAAAAATTGAAGAATTTCAAATGTAACTACCTAGATTTTTTTATAATGTCAAATGTCATCATTACAACTTAATAAATCTTAAACCTTAATTTTAATTTATCTGGAGGGAGGGAGAGAGAGAGAGAGAGAGAGAGAGAGAATGAGAGGCTCAAGCAGGCTCCATTCTGTCCTCACAGAGCCCGATGTGGGGCTCAAACTCATGAACTTTGAGATCATGACCTGAGCTGAAATCAAGAGTCAAATATTTAACTGACTGAACCATCCAGACACCCTCAACCCTTAAGTTTTAAGTCACATTTAAACTTTAAGGTGAATTTCTTTAAAAATCTGAACTGGGAATATAGTCAGTGCTATTGTAATAGTGTTGTATGGTGACAGATGGCAACTACATTTGTGGTGAGTACAGCAAAATCTAGAAAGATGTTGAAATACTAAGTTGTACACCTGAAATTAATGTACCATTGTGTGTCAACTATACTCAAGTAAAAAAATTAAAATAAAAAATAAACAAAAACATGAATTGAAAAATATGGTGAACAGATAATTTGAATCATCTTTAAAGTAGAAGCTAAGAAATAGAGCCAGTATTTCCCAGAACATAAATACTTTTATGTATTCCCTTGGTATCTTTGGCCTTCTTAGGTATAAGAGTTGGGTGCTCATCAAGGTTCAGACTGATGTATTCTAGTCAAGAACTGACCAAACATCTCTGTGTTTCCCCTGATAAATCAGGTAAAAACTTGTATTATAGCACTTCTAACATCTTACCACTTATAATTTTACATGTCTTTTTCCCAACTAGACTCTTAATACAAGACATGAAATGAAAGAAAATCACATTCACTCAAAAATCTTAAAAATCTAGGGGCGCCTGGGTGGCTTAGTCGGTTGGGCGTCCGACTTTCGCTTGGGTCATGATCTCGCGGTTCGTGGGTTCGAGCCCCGCGTCGGGCTCTGTGCTGACTGTCAGCTCAGAGCCTGGAGCCTATTTCAGAGTCTGTATCTCCCTCTCTCTCTGACCCTCCCCTGCTCACGCTGTCTCTCTCTCTCTCTCCTAGAAATAAATATTTAAAAAAAAATCTTAAAAATCTAGAGACAAAGAGAATAATAATTTCTTTTACTGTTGGAATAGGTTTTCCATTTCTACCCCCAAAGATCCACCTTTAGCTCCAATCTACCTCAAATGTTTTCTAGATTCTGACATACATCAAGTCATAGAACAAAGCAAACAACAAAAGAGATACTGAGGGGCACCTGGGTGGCTTAGTGAATTGAACATCCCACTCTCGATTTCATCTCAGGTCATGATCCCAGGGTCGTGGGATCAAGCCTCTCGTTAAGCTCCATGCTGAGTGTGGAGCCTACTTAGGATTCTCTTCCTCTCCCTTTGCCCCTCTCCCCAACTCATGGTTTCCCTCTAAGGAAAAAAAGGGGGGGGGGAGATACTGATATTGAAGAGTCTAAAAAAGAGATAAAGGAATGGAAGTTCCATAAATGAAAAAAAAAATACTACTTATCCTATTCTTACCCAACTTTGGTTCTCAGTATTCCTGTTTTTAAAGTTAGAAGGTTTGGCCATATGATTCATACGGTCTCTTTCAAATGCAGAAAAAGTTCCTAACTAAGGAACTAAGGGGGTGGTTTCTTTAAATTCCCTCTAGTAATAGCTGTGTTTCAAGAGGTGGTTAATACCATTAAAATGTGATTTATTATGTTGTGTTTCTTCACTATTGACTTGGGCACTTTTACTTTTCCTGCTTTGTAGCTTCAGTGTAAGGGTTAATGGAGGTGAATGGAGCCATCTTACTGCCCAGGTGTTCATAAACCAAAAGGGCAGGGTCTCCAGCAGAAGCCTGCACGTCATACCAAGGTTCATTTATGTCCACCTCGGATCAGTGCAATTTATCATTTATTGAGCTTCAATAGTCAAATGGCTCCTATTGGAAATTCTCAAACTGTCTCACATCCTGATCACCTCTATAGAGCCAAGAGCCCCCGGTCATGGCAGGTGTGTTGGATAATTTTATGTGTCAACCTGATTAGGTTACAGGGTTCCCAGACATTCTGTGTGTGTGTGCGGGGGTGGTGGTGGGGGTGGGGTGGTGGTGGATGTGGGTGTTTATGGAGGAGATTGACATTTGAATCAGTAGACTAAGTACTGACATTTGAATCAGTAGACTAAGTACTGACATTTGAATCAGTAGGCTAAGGAAAGCAGATTGTGCTCCTCATTGTGGGTGGGCTTCATCCAATCCACTGGAAGCCTGAGAAGAAGAAAAGGGGATGAGGGAGAATTCACTCTTTTTGTCTCACTAGTTTTGAACTGGGACATCAGTCTTCTTCTGCCCTTGGACTAGACTTTCCACCACCAGCTCTCCTGAGTCTCCATCTCACTGACTGCAGATGGCGACACTTCCAACTTGACTAGTCCAGCAAGCACATCTCCTTCTTCCAACCTGCAGGAGCTCCTTGTGCCCATGGAAATCCCACATCCTGTCCCTGGGCATTTGCAAGTGGCGAGTGGGATCCATGCAGTTGTCCCTGATGTGCCAAAAATCATGTGGGTGGTGGAGAGAGCCAAGAATGGAGAAAACTAGACTTTTCAAGAGGAATGAATTTCTGCCCACCAGATCCAAGGTGCCATTTTCTATTCTCCAAACACAGCCCCAGACTTAGCTAGACTTACATCACAAGGGCACTTTCTCTCGCATCAGCCAAGCATTTTTATTTGTTTGAATACTATTATTATAGCAAAAGAAATGTGAAATCAGTAGTCTGCTTCTGAAATTTAAAGTAAGATTTGACTTTCTCTGGCATGCTTTTATAAATTTTCAAAACTCAAGTCTAGATGAGTAAGTCAGAGTTTTACTATGAGTCCTAGCTAGAGAGAAACTGAGACCTTTAAGAGGTGACCCTGTTCCTTCTGGACCTGGGTGATGGTGGGGAAGAGAGAATAAAAAGAGGCAGAGAAAGCACTACCTCTGATAGATATGGAGGCTGATGCTTCCATATCCCGGTGTTGCCCATCTGAGTGGAAATTCTGGAGAGAGAGGAATTAATAAATTAGTATCTAGAGTGAGCCAACAGCCTTACACCACTGACTCCCCACAGGCCTCCGTTCAGATGCAGAACATCTAGAAAATCTTGTGCAGAGCATTGGGGTGGAAGAAGGGGATATGAACACGCTAAGATTAAGGAAATGCTTTGATCAGTGGATCCAGTGAAAAGTGCCAGCACATTCCCCCCAAAGTCCACACAGACAGAGTCACACTTCAGCAGACAGATGCCATTGTGAGGCAGACTAGACCACATGGTGCTTGATCTGAGGTTTCTTTACTACTTAAGGCCATGTAAGTCTGTTGTGTGTTCCAACAGCCTGCTACATAAACAGAAGACGGGAGAGGAAGCCAGTATGTTACCAAGATGACAAACCCCAAAATGACCATTTAAAATGGCATGTTGAAATGATATCCTTCTCATTGAGAGGGGGCTTATGAAAAATCTTAGGTAGAAAATAAAGAATATGCATTAACTTGCTCAATGGAGCTGTATTAAATTTTAGAGCCAGCTATAGTCGTGAAATAGTTGCGGTTCCAATTCGTGAGAGCCTCACTCCCTTGAGGTGAAACTCATTGGCAAAGGTTTTCATTTCCTTTGACCTCATATTTACATAGTTGTCTGGACAGATCTATAGTCTTTTCATACATTCACAGGGAACCATCTTTCCAAGTTTCTGCCCACACCTTTTCCCAATTCCTCTGCCATATTGTTCCTGGCTTCTACAATCATTTGAGGGGATGGGGTAAAATGAATGTATTTTATTCTGATTGGTGTTATTACTGAAGAGGTTCTTGTCATTGACAGCAAATGACAGAAGGAGCCAAGTCCAAAAGATGCAGTCTTAGATGTTGAGCATGTAGGGTGATTTGTACTAGAACAGGGATCCAGTGACCCAAATGTCAGAAGACACCAGCTGAAGAAGGGGTTACTAGGGAAGGCACATGTGAGCACAGGAATCCTTTCTGGTGTGACTGTTTATACCCGGAGTTAGGAGAGTATGAGTTAGTGAGCCAAAATCAACCTTACAGGTGACATGAATCCTAGTAAGAAAGTGGAGAAGGTGTATAGCGAGAGAGAAGAATGGGGAGAGAAGCAGTGAGTCAGATGGTGATAAAATTCAACAAGGATTGGGTTGAGGAAACAATTATTCAAGCAAGAGCATCTGTCAGTGAATGAGCTGGGTCTATGTATCCTATGGACAGAAAAGGTCCCAGGAACCAGAAAGAAATGAGTGAAGATCAGAACAAGCAGAGGAAACAAAGTCAACTTTAAAATGTAAAAATTATATTCAGAGTCCCATCCTCAGAGAATATTCTAGATGGACCTCTCCTTGTTCATTCTGCCAGTAGTCCTGGCAGAGTGGACTTATTGCATTTCCCTGATAAACTTAAGCCTCGGGTGGGTGAGGCTCTCAAATTCTCCCATTCAGTGACATAAGCTAGGAGAGATGAGGGTGTGCCTCAGTGTTAGCCAGTCGGTTGTGAAGTAGAGACTGAGAGAAGGTGAACAGATCTTGGCAAAGGTGTGTAGCCTCTGCCTGAATTGTTCCATTTTGTCTAATGTTAGGTATGCTTTATTTCATGTGATGGAGTCCATAAACTTCAGATAACAGGGACGGATTCTATATTTTATTTTACTTTTTAAATGTTTATTCTTTTGAGAGAGAGAGAGAGAGAGAGAGAGAATCCTAAGCAGGCTCTGTGCTGTGTGGTGCCTGACACGGAGCTTGATCTCACGAACCATGAGATCATGACCTCAGCTGAAATCAAGAGTTGGACGCTTAACCGAGTGAGCCACCCAGCTGCCCCTGACTCTGTATTTCAAATAAACACTTTAGGTTGTGACTTTGGCACATCTAAGTTGGAAATAGTGCTTTTAGAGAAAGCACAGGATAGCTTCCTGCTCCTTCCAATGCAGGAGAGGACTAGACCCAAACAGACCCTCCTCACAGGGTCAGATTCTCATCAGCCTGCTCATGCATTCCACGTACACCTATCATTCACTGTGTGCAATCACTTGGCCCGGCCTAGGACAGGCTGCACAGGTGGTGACCTGCAAAAGATACATGGGCGAGATGCTGGTGCTTTTAGTAAGTAGTTCATACTCTCTCTACACCACATCTCCATGCCTGGACCCAAATCCATTCCCTTCATATTTCCAGAAATATCTCCAATCATTAATTAAGCAGCTTCAAGAGACTTGAGCGGCTGGTGGTAGGAATGGAATTAATTACTTATGTAACTGAGAGGTATTTATAGAAATAGAATTTTGCTTTCCTGGAAGGGGCAATTTAAGTCTGTAGATGTGGAAGCCATGACCACGTTGATCGCGCCAGCCAGTGGCTGCCGGGGGATACTAGCTTCCTGAGGTGTCAGGAAGAGAAAAGGAGAAAAGAAAATCCTAACTTGTAGATACGCCAACTGACCATTCCTTACAACTGTGGCAAGAACTGGTCAAGGCACCTGATGCAGCTAATTTAAGAACTGGCTCCCCTCCAGGCTCCTCAGCTTCTCTCCAAGAGTGGCCAGGCAGAGAGAGCGAGAAGACAGATGAGCTAGCTGCCCAGAACCTTCTCCGGGCCGCCTTCCCAGCTCAGGATGACATACTGTGGGAGCCCCAAGGAGATGGGACTTTACGGGAATCTTTTCTACCAGTCTCAGCCTGGCACTGACTGCTGTAAAGAATGGAATAAAAATGCCATAAGGAAAGTGGTTGAGAGAAATTTACTCTTTTACCCTTGAGATCTAATGGGAATTCAAGCAGATGCATTTTATTTTATTTTTCTTAATGGTCAAAGCCCTTGGCTTCATACTGTAAATACCTATCATGGATCAAAGCAATCTTCGTGAAAAATATTGCTTCCAGCTTAGCTAGTTGTTAAAGCTCCATGAAGGACTCGTTTCAAATGCCATCTTCTCTATGAACAAAAAGATCATTTGTTGCTAAGTTATATCTGTATGATTTCATTTATTTTCTTATTGCATATAAGGATGTTTATGGAATCTCAATTACCTAACGTTTTGCATGGCTCTGTTATCTACCATTCAAAATGCTTGAATTGTAAGGTTATCTTATGTTTATATCATTCATACTATTTTTTTTCTATCTAGGGACTGATTGCTCATTTTGGTCCCCAGTGGTTATTTCTCTTGCAACTTTCATTAGATTTTCCTGCAAATTGAAGGGGAGAAGAAAAAAGCAAGGTAGAAAACACGAGAACGGAAAAGCAAATCTCCTGTGGCTTTCCAATTTATGTCAAAGGAAGTGGTCAAGGTTTTGAGGCCAGGGTTAAGGGATGGAGCTGCACATGACAGTGGGAAGGAGAACACGGAAGGGTTAGAGGGTGTCTTGGGGGGTATATGGAACATTGAAATACACCAAGGCTCATCTCGGATGCTTTGGAAAAGTCACCCGACTGCCAAGTCTCAGCTGCTCATCTATGAAACTATTTGCCTTATGCATTTTACAACATCGCTATGAGGATCAAAATGTGAGAGCATTTTGGAAACTATCGGGCACACTGAAGTGAAAAATATGAGTGTGATTAGGAGCAGTGGTTTCACAAGACCCCTAGGGTATGTGGAGCCTACTGCTAAAACATCCTCCTTAGCAAATGTCCTCTTCCTGTGCTTCTGGATATCCCTTGGGATGGTGCGACTTCCCCAGATGCTGCTGCATTTTCTGTTTGGAGATGGCATTTCCTCTTCTCAAACTGTGACCCACAAGCCCTCCGACAAGCCAATAACCCCCCCGCGTATCCTCTGTCAATCCGGCCACTGTCTCCATAACAGAATTTGCCTGTGAAAAACTGCCACCCCAGATCAAGTGGCCGCTTTCCACGGGGGAAATCTAGCTTCTGCGTCCACCAGCACAGCCAGTATTTGAGAAGGGAGCAGAAACCCTCTGCCATTTCACCAGCTCACAGAAAGGTCATTTTCCCCCGTTTCTCCTGCAGTGGAAGGTTTTGATTGTATAGCTCTAGTAATGTTGCCTTTTTTGAAATTCATTTTTGTTCTCAGGGGCTGTGCTATCTTCCCCTACACAAGTTTCATTATATTTAGTGCAGTGGAGCATGTAGATGGTGTAGGTAGAACGGCAGGCAAAATAACCCATTACTACACCTACTGTCAGCTTTCTGCATATTTAGTAGAAAACGGAAAAAATATTTATGGTCAGTCAGGATTGGAGTAAATGGATGGGCTTCGCTTCTGATGTCTGATTTCGGTGACTTCATGTATTTTTCTCTGGGGTTCTATTAAAAACGTGGTAATTAATTTACCTTGGTGCAAAGAGTAAGAGAACTTTTTTGTTTTGTTTTGTGTTTTTTTAGTGAAAATTTCTTATTTCTTTACAGTTTCAATGTTATTGCAGGATTCATTTGAATCACTTTTACTAGTAAATAGAGCAATGATATATATTCTGTCAGGATACTGTACTGTCATTGTAGATGTTTTTGCTGAATATTTGTTATTAACATACATTTGAATTTAACTTTAGAGACATGAATGAAATATTTTGCTGTTAATGCAAACACGTGCCAAAGCAAATAATCTAACAATTCACCACTCAGATCTACCTGAAACAAAAGAGTTCTGGATTCAGACAAGGATTTCTTTTCTGGACGTGTTAATAATGGCTTGTGTGACCTCAGATGTATTGATTTCTCTCTATTTGTACCAATATCTATTCTCTGTCTTTTGCTGATGTGTATGTCTGGCATTGTGCCCTGGGAAGCTGACTTCTACAGGCCCAGGCTTGCTTGTCTTCTGGTTTGGCCAAAGGAGGGGCACTCACAGAAGAAGTGGGGAGTGAGCCTGAGGTATTTTCCCCCATCCTGCCCTTCCTGTCTCAGCTCTGTGGTTTGGGCATGCTTCTATCCTCCAAGGATTCAAGTTCTCTCCAGGTTCTGGATTCCTTGTTCCCTTAGGCACAAAGTAGGTAAAAGCTTCTCTCTGTTGCTAGTCTTGGGGTGCCCACCACCCCATGTTTGTTCCATAATTATACCTACACCTGTTAAAAGAGTTCCTACACTAAATTCTCCCCAAACTCTTTGAGTAGGTAATTTCTGTATTGTTGAGCCTATACTTAATTCATACTGTTGAGGTTATTTAACCTCTCAGACTCTCAGTTTTCTGATTTATAAAATAAGGAAAATAATAGCAGTACATCTAAGAAGGTTGCTATCATGAGCAATAATTACGATGGTGATAATAATAATAATAAATGTAATGGTTGGCATACATTATGTACCTACTTCAAAGCTCAGCATTTATCCACATTATCATTACTTATGGAATGCAAAAGCAGTCACCAACTACTTCCCATCCTATATTCACACCCTTGCAACGTGCCTTTAAATGTCCCCCCACCAATATGTGAGCACTGGATATTGAAGAAGAGGAAAGTTTTTAACATATGTTTTCAAAGGTACGTTGACCATATGTGTCAACAGATGATCTTGGGTGTTGCATATTAGTTAGAAGTAGAAATTAAAAAATACACTACATAATAAGAACCTGAAGAGAGGGAACCAGACAGCAGAAGAAAAATGTTTTGTGTACTATAATCTTAAGAGAAAGATAGCACAACATTTAAACACACCAGGCTCTGCCTTAGAAAATGTCTCAAGTTAGGTAATGGATGATCTAGATATCTAGATGAAAGCTAGTGCCGTATAATCTTCTGTTTGGGGCAGGAGGGTTACCTTGTAGCTAAATCAAACATAACAACAGATGCTACCCAAATATTTTCTATCCTAAGCCATGAATTCCTAAGGAGAAGAGCTTATTGCATAATCACTAGGCAGAGAAATTTAAGAGCCATATTTTTTTTTTTAATTGGATGCTGGGTACATTCAAAAGATCAGGCTAGTCCAGTCCATGCAAAGTCTCTAAGGGAACTACTAGGAGATGGGCATTTTGGGGAGAAGATATCATATGGTCATTAATGTTCTTCTACCTTTAGATCAAAAGGAAACTATGTCTAGGCTGAGACATCAGGCCACACTCAATGCTGCTGTTCTCTAGGAGTTTCTAGGCTGTTTGAAGGTGCTTGTGTGAAGAGAAGAGTAATAACTTACTTAGATAATACCTTCTTTTATGAATATGGACCCAAAGTTCAAAGGTGTAAGTGTGAGTGGTGCAAAGCATCATTTTCTTCTCCGAAGAACACATTAAGAATGTCAATACTCTTCAACAGTGATCCAAAGTGACACAGAGACCCAAACATGATCTCATTTTATCAGGTGGAATTAAATTAAGATTTCCATTTAAAAGAGGTTTGAAATAACACCATATCTTTTTGGTGGAAGCTTTCAATTTCCCCCACGTTACCGTAATATTCCAAATTCACACACACCCTTATAGTCTACCAATTCTCTCATAAATTAAGCCTTTGCGTTTAAACAGATCAAACAGGTTTTATCCAGGATGCACGTAGTTCTTACTATAGACAATAAACTTTCAATGACCCATTAACTTCATTCCATTCAAAAACATAGTGCAGTTTACATTATTTTTAAAACATCTTTAGATTGTCTTTTTAAACACAAGAAACATTATTCTTTGGTGGTTATTTTTTTTTCTATTTTTTGTTCTCATCAATAAATGTATGAAATTCATACTTTAAATAAATTCATAATAATGCTTCCACTGCATTTTAAAAATTCCTTCCAAGGGAGCCAGCTTAAGAAAGAACTAATATAATTAGCATTTTTTGATGGATGACTGGTGTCAAGACAGAGAGATGAAAATGCTTATTGCAGTTCAAGAATACATCTGCACATGCACTGCATGCAATAAACAGCACGGTGCGACTGGAGAGAGTGACTTACACCAGCTTTTTTGTCTTACATAACCAAAGCATTATTTTTCCCAGTTTATAATTTATATTGTCATCAACACGTTTTTATGGAAAACCTTATGTCTATTTCTATTAATTTTGGCCAGATCTACAGCTAGCTAGCTACCTTGGAATCTTTGGTGAGTACTTCATCAAGGTCCTGTTATTTGAAGAGATAATAAGCCAAAATAAAAAAAAAATTCTCATTCCTCAAGTAAATATTTGACTCAGCGTATAAACCTCTTCAAATAATTAAGCAAATATTATTTGTGTGCCTACTATGTGCCAGAAATATATACGCTTGTTGGAGAGAGGAACTTCCAGACAAGGTCTTTCGGTATATATTCTACGACACTTATTGAAGTGATCTTCTGATAATAACACAGGAGGGGACACTTTCATCTAGACTTTGGGTAATGTCTTGGGTATGTGAGCACAGGGTCTTGTGTTGGGTCTGACGAAGCCAAGTTTGGGAATTTATGTGCAATCTTTGCGCTAGTGGACGCAAGCAGTATCGAGAACAAAAACTGTAAGAAAGCCAAGGTCGAATCTACAAGTACACTTTGGGGGCAGGTTGTAGACAGGGCATTTCTGAGATCAAAAGAAAAATCCCTCCTTCCTGGCTCTTTGTCCTCTAGAGAGGAATTCACTTATTCTACCTCTTTAGATTTTAAAATGTGTTCATTTGATCAAGACTGTTATTCTTGATGAACTGCTTTACAGGAAGTCTTTTGAAGCTTTGGTTTTGATTTGAAGAAATAGTGTTATAAGGGGCCATAATAATAAAATCACCATGCTCACTTACTTCAAAAAACAGAACCCAACGACTGTGAAATCTTGTGACTACATGAAGACATAAATGAACTGATGTGCACTGTGCCCATGTAAATTGTGGTGAAAGATGGACGAAGACTTTCAAGGGTATGAACGTGTATGTGCCTATCCTTCAGGAAATCAATCAACTTTGATATTCTGTGCCAATGGTAACTCAGATTTAACTGATTTTAAATCTGCATTGTGTATTAGGATTTTCTATTTTTCAGACACATTTAAATTTAGAATTAACATGTGGGATCAAAAGGAAAATGTAAACTCAAACTTTTCCTGGCTTACCCCTTTGTCATAATCTTATTACCTAGGAAATAGTCCTTTCAGGAAAGAAATCAAGTGGTGAGGATAATGAGCTCAAAGTTGGCCTAATACCATAATTATAAAATATTTGAATAAATATACACTATATAGCTATCATGTGTTCTACCTTTCAATATTCTGAAAGAGGATTCAGAATATTTTGATGTCTGAAAATAACAAACTTCTTAAACATAGTTTTAATATTTTCATATCTTTCACATTACTTCCACAACTTTAAGTTGTAAGAAATAGGTACGCAAAACTTGAGATAGAATATAAATGTAGAGCTCAATGATGTATTAGAAAGCAAACACAAGTATAACTATCACTTAATCAAAACTTAGAACACAATTAGCATCTTAAGATTTTGCATTCCCCAATTCCTACTACCTTCCATTCTACACTCTGATTTAACTAGATGTTTATGGCAATAGTTTCCAGGGTTTTGTTTTTTAGTTTTCCATCTAATTATGCATCCATAAACATTATAGTTTAGTCTTGCTGATTTTCCAACTTTATTCTTTTGTATTGGCTTCTTTTGCTCCCTCAAAATGATAGTTTTTCATCCATGTAGTTGTTGATAGTGCAGGCCATTGATTGTTACTGAAGTATTCTATTACTTGGTTATGCTAAATTATTTTTCCATTCTACCACTGAATCACATTCAGGTTATTTCTATTTGGGCTCTTACCAAATATATACATACTTGAGTCCGAGAACTGCCACAGAGCATGTGTCTAGAACTGGAATTGCCTGGTTATGGAATGTGTGCATATGCTGATTTACTAGGTAATGACAGACTAGCAATTGTACAAATTTCCACTCCTGCTATAATGGGTGAGAGTTCCAGTTGCTTCACATCCTCACCAACACTTGGTATTTATTGTTAGTCTTTTGAATTTTAGTCCTTATTCTCCATGCTAAACAGAAGTCTGCTTAAGGTTCTCTGTCTGTCTCTCTCTCTCCCTTTACCCCTCTGCCACTCATGCTCTGTCTCCCTTTTTCTAAAATAAAATTAAAAAAATATTTAGCCATGGACCACCTGGGTGGCTCAGTTGGTTAAGCATCTGATTTCAGCCCAGGTCATTTTCTCACAGTTCATGAGTTCAAGCCTCGTGTCTGGCTCTGTGCTGATCTGTGCAGACAGTCTGGAGCCTGGAGCCTGCTTTGGATTTTGTGTCTCCCTCTCTCTCTGCCCCTCCCCTGCACTCTCTGTCTGTCTCTGTCTCTCAAAAATAAATAAACATTTAAAAAAAAAAAAAAGACTGATTCTTCCTCAATGCTCTCCGTTACCCCCTCTGATATAAAGCAAATACATGTTTCTTATAATGGGTAGAGATCTAGTCTTGTGCTAATGTTACAGTGTCTTAAATAGTTTAGCTTTATAATATGTCTATATATCTGCAAAGTCATGCCTTCTCAGGCTGTTCTTCAACACTGAATTGGTTGATTCATGTGAGTTTTTTCATTTTAATTTCCATATAACTTTTAGAATTAGCTTCTTAAATTTCACATCTTTACTATTTTCATTTATCTTTATTCAGTGCTGCATTTCCTAATCTATCTGTGAACAGTTTCCCTTTTCATTTAAGTTATCTTTCAGCCCTTCTGTATTTCCTTTGATGACGGTCTGCTGGGAAGAATTATCAGATTTTGGTTTGTATACAGTATTTTAATTTAATATTTAATCTTAAAGACTATGTTCAGTAAGTGTGGAATTTTTTTAATGTTTATTTATTTTTGGAGAGAGACAGACAGAGTGTGAACGGGTGAAGGGCAGAGAGAGAGGGAGACACAGGAATCCGAAGCAGGCTCCAGGCTCTGAGCTGTCAGCAAAGAGCCCGATGTGGGGCTCAAACTCATGAACTATGAGATGGTGACCTGAGCCAAAGTCGGACGCTTAACCGACAGAGCCACCTAGGTGTCCCACTAAGTGTGGAATTTTAAGTAGATAATTACTTCCCTTTAGCACTGTATAGGTATTATTCCATTTTTTTTTCTGGTTTTCATAATTGAGCTATTAGCTATAAGTTACACTGTAGTCTCTGAAAACAGCTGATTCTTTCAAAAGCAGCTTTCTTTTTACTTAACATTCTTAGGTTTAGCAGACATTCCTGATTGCATGGTACGATGCCTTTTGTTATTTTTGAAAATTCTGAGAATTTTTGAAATTCTCCATCTACTTTTCTCTCTTCTCTCCTTCTAGGATTTCCATTAAACATTAAGAATCTTATATGCTTGTTCTTTTCAGGCTTTTGTTTCTCTGCTTATTTTTTTCCTGGATATTTTCTTCTGACCTTTTCTCCTACTGACTACTAATTTTTTAAAGTATGTCTAATCTGCAGTTACACACATATAATTAGTTCATAATGTTCATTGTTATATGGGCCTGCAATTTTTTTTTTTTTTGACATTGTTGCTTTCAAAAGTAACACTCCACGGTCTCTCATTCTAGGTCATAAAAGCCAGCGTCAGCCTGACTCACTCTTTTTTGAGAAGCTTGCTCTTGAAATTCAGTCATCATGCTTTGTGGAAGCAGAGGCCACGCTGAGGAGGCGACTAGTAAGTACTCCAGCTTACTCCTCAGGAAAGATCAAGATCCAGATGACATCAACCTCTAGACATTGGAGTGAGGGAGTCTTTGAGGTGCTTCCATCCTTGGCCTCCACCTGATTGCAAACACATGAGAGGACTGAACGAGCACGAATGCCTTAGCTGACTCCAGTCAACTCAGAATCATGAGAGATGGCGATGGTGATAATATTAATAATACTAATGATGATAAATAATTGTGATTTTTACTGTTTTACCCCACGGTTTCAGATAGAAGAAGAGGAACTGGAACTTGGTGTTTGTTAGCTCTGAAATTCTCATTTGTTCACTTTTAAAGTTGTTTCCGGTTTAAATTCTCAACCTTGTCATTCATCTCTTAAAGTATTGTTAAGTGTCTGTATCTTGAAGTCTGTCTCGGGTAACTTCAGGGATTGGGATCTCTGAGTTGGTTATTGGCCACAAGGTTCCTTCCGATTTTTCTTCATCTCGAGCTGCTGTCTCATCTCAGTCTTGTCCTGATTATTCTTTTATTGGGCAATAAACATTTTATTGAAATAACTCGAGGCCTAAAATGCATAGTATCTTCCTCCTGAGATGATTTATGTTTCTCTTCTCCAAGTTCCTACTTTTGTAAATTTTGCACTTTGAATTAGAATTGTTGACAGAATGACTCAGTAGATGAAGGACATCTTAGTGAATTATAGCGTCAAAACTTTTAGCCCAAAATGAAAACAGTCACTTCAATCTTTTGAGAAATAAATGCAATATAAATTCAGGCTTAGTTCTTTGTAATTAAAATATGATGGTACTTTGAAAATCCATTAATTCTCGAATCAATTTATATGTGCATGCACTGAAGACACAGAGACGAAAGTTAAAGTACCAGCCTTCCAGAGCTTCCTCAATAGAAGAGGAAGTAGCTTAATTAATTAACTATAAAAATAATCTAAAATAATAAGTGGTGTAATAGAAGTCGCATGCCACACTAGGAGAGTGTGGAAATTGTTAGGCAAAGCTTGAGCCACAAAAATGGGCTGACTAAAGAAGGAATCACCTGTCCAAAGGTGTGGTCCTTGCCACACCTTTATAAACAAAAATTTTAAAAAAGCACATATATAAATATACATATATATATAGAGAAATCACTCAAAAATATAATTCTAACACTATAGCATCTTGGGAAGACAGTAGCTATTATTACGCTCAACACTGTAAATCCAGCTTTAAATTATATATAAACATCATCAGTATAAGTCTTGTGCTTCCTAAATCATGGCTCCATGCTTAGTCTTTATAGCATGCTTTGTCAGCAAGAATTAACACTAACATAACGACTCCTCAATGGCGTGAGGCCTACAACTTTAGGTGTTGATTACATTACACTTTCAACAATTTAATTATAGTCTTTCTTCTTCAAAAGATTATGGAATTATTAAGACCTAGAATGTATCAAACCTTGACGTGTACTCCCCATGTCTTAGCTCTTTAGATTTTGAGCAGACTCCAGTTTTCTTTTTGGCAGAGTGTATTATATTCACACATCAACTATGATGGTCACCCCATAGTTGACCATCATATGGGGTCACATATTGGAAGTCACCCAGTTGTCTTCCAATATTCACCCGGTTCAGTGCCATCTCTGGCCACACTGAACGATGAGGGGCAAACAGAGTACCAACAGACTGGATGTGAAGTAAATGTTCACAGTGAATCCTACTGGGCTTATGTGAGTGGTAGAACGCATGGCCAGCGCAAAAACACCAGGCACGTTCTCCTCTATTACGAGAGGTGAAGCCATTAACACAATAGAAACTGTTTACTCACTCTTGATGGTCAGGCATAAACTCTACTTCTTTTTAGAAACTAAATAGGGGCCTCACCTCAATAGCAGAGAAATAGTTTCTAACAATTTTACTACCTTGTTATTTCCAAACCCTGTCTGATAGTTAGTTCCTTTTTTGATAAAATGTGCTCCATTGTGACTACCAACTCACACCAGAGTTTCCGTTTTCTGAATAGAGGATTAAACAACTCCATGCTTCTCGCTGTGTGGAAATTGCCCATTTCCCTCAGCTTTCAATCAGCTGCTGTGTGCTCTTAGTGCAACTCTTTCCATCCATCCACCCCAAGCCACTTCAAATACACGGAGATGCAAACATCTACTGCTCAGTGTCTCCGGATCAGCGTGGATACCACGGACTCCTCTGCCCTTATTCCCATTGGCTGTACTCACGTGGATTTCTGCGACATTAGGTTAGGCAAGGCAACTTCCTACTGATTTTAAAGATCACGGACAAACTTGTATTTCTTAAAAATATATACTTAGGAAACATATGACTGTATAAACTATGTCTTTAGTTTTCTGTGTTCTCTAGTTCTGACATTGAGGGCCTTGCTGACCCTGGAGGGGACTGTCCCTCCCAGAATTAGCCAATTCCTAGATATGGGAAACAACTCACCTGCAAGCATGTTTTTCAAACGCAAACCAACAAGTCCAGAGGCCGCATGTCCAACAGCCTCCTTTACTGGGCTCTCCTACTTCCTATTACCAGGCTAATCCCTCCAGACCCTGGTCTAGACAATGGCCAGCGCCCACGTCTCAGAGCTCGCTGGAGTTATTCACCCGAGTCACTTCTGATCCTATTTATCCCTCTTTGCTGATTCTACCATAAAGGCCCCTGGCTGCAAGTCCCTGCCTCCTTCTGCCTCCTGACCAGCCCTGGTACTTCCCCATGTGCCCCCCCCCCCGCAATGCCATGGCATGCCCCCTCCTCTTTGCAAGTGATAAACTACCTTTTCAAGGACAATCATCTCCTGATCTGTTGGCCTTACTATACTTAAAAGTAATGAAACCTATCTCAACAATTACCATTGTAATTAAAAATACAATTACCTAAGTAACTATATTTGATGTTACTTATTAGGTGCAATATGAAATGTATTTCCCATTTTTGCTATCGCTTTGATAACATACATTTTTATTTCTCAAGGTTTATGTTTTATTCACAGAGAAATATATCTTAAACAGGGCTCAGTGAATACTTTTACATATTAGTGTCTGTATTGCAAAAGTTTTGTGTTGCAGACTGTTACATTGTATAAGGATGAATACTCAAATATATCTACATTGGATCTCAGAAATTCTTGGAATAAACTGCCTGTGGTGCGGAAAGAATCAGAGAGAATTTTCCTTAAAACCAGAACTCTTGATGGTCAGAGTGAAGCAAGAAACTAAAGTATGTTTACAATTCTCAGCTGAAGAATGGATAAAGGAATTGTAGCAAATTCACACCACAACAAAAAGGAATGAACTCCTGGGGCCCCCGGATGGCTCAGTCAGTAAGGCATCTGACTTCAGCTCAGGTCATGATCTCGTGGTCTGTGAGTTCAAGCCCTGCGTGGGGCTCTGTGCTGACAGCTCAGAGCCTGGAGCCTGTTTCCGATTCTGTGTGTCTCTCTCTCTGCCCCTCTCCCACTCATGCTCTGTCTCTCAAAAATGACTAAACATTAAAAAGAAATTCTTTTAAGAAAAGGAATGAAATCCTGGATATGAAACACCACAGAAGAATCTAAATGCTAAGTAAAAGTAGCCAGGCATGCGTTTAAATGACACTGGGGAGAAAAGCAAAACCATAGAGACCGAAATCAGAACAGTGTTTCCATGGGCTGGGGGTGGGGGTGGGGTGGATGGCTTTGCTCACTTGGTATCCACTTGGAAATTAGAAATAGTTCACAAATTACTCTTAGTAAAAGGAGCAAAATTCAAAACACCATCCTAGGGCAGGAGTTATACGTAACCAGCGAAAGACATTTTTGTCTTTCTCATTTTTGACTTTTTCAGGGCCTGTTATCTAAAGCAACTTTGAGCAACTGAAGATACAATCTGACAATTTTCTTTAAATGGCAGTAAGGGTCCTGAGACAATGTAGGGACATTCTAAGGTAGACACGTGTAGGAAAGGAACAGTGTGGGCCAAGTAGAGTTAGCAGAACGTGTACAAATAAAGACATAAGACAAAATAAACCCTAGCTATTTGGGGTTAAGGTTTTCACCCTTTCCATAGCAAAGAGGACATAGAAACACCCATACCCAGAACTTGCTTGTGATACACTTATAGTTTGTCATTTATACTTATAATTAACATTGGTTGCAAATTATTGGCCGCATAGCGCTCATCATATAGGACCATTCTCAGCTAAATTTTTCTAGTTAATTCCTCCAGGTGGAGCTTTACAGAGTAATATGAACCAGGTAGGCCTCAAACAAATTCCCTAATGATCTAATCGGTAGGAAAGAATGCTTCCTCAGGAGGTAGTTTCATGGGGGGGGGGGGGGGGGAGGAGAAGCAGAGAGAGGGTCAGAGGGTTCTGAGTTACACTCTAATTTCCCCAAAGGAGAGAAATTAGTTTTTAGCCTGCTCAGCAAACAGAAACGAATCCATTTGAATAGAACTGGGATTTAGCAGCTGAAATGACTAAAGCATTCCTTTTTCTTTTGATTAGACTTTATATTTACAAATAAATTAGTTAATTCCCACAGAATTACTAATGGTTTTGTTTTCCAGCTCTCTGAGGAAATGAACTAGCTTCTGCCAACTCTCCTAATAGTAATACAATGGATGCAAATATAGCAGCTCCCCCAAATCACCGTGCACAAGTAGAAGGGGTTCAGAACCTTAACAGCAGAGCAAACAGAAGAAAGTCAATGGGTGATTTCAATGACTACGTGACAGGTGCAAACTCTGATTTGACTTGTTTCAAATACAATCCCTTTAAGGAGCAATGGAGCATGACTCTCTAAAGTTTAACTGTAGAGAAAGTCCTTGATTTCAAAGCTGTAAGGTTGGAAGGATTCATTCATCTGCAAAGCCAAATGTCAGAAGTTGTGTTTCCCATTCCTCATTGGGCCCGTGGTTAACCAGGTGCCTGATGGACAGCTCTGCCACACGAAACAGGGCAAGAGGTAGGAAAATTATGCCTTTAGCCCCAAAATGTGTCAGGCCGTGTGCTGCCTTGTATAGTAGCATCCTGGGATCTGATTTATCATTTCTCTTTTAAAATAGAAAATCTGAGTTCAAATATTGCCTTAAATTAAAAAAAAAAAAAAGACATGATTGGGTCTGATGAATAACCGTGGCTCCCATTCACCATGTGCTCACTGTCTATCAGACACTGATAATTCCTTCATATACGCATCATCTCACTGATGATGATGGGTTGGAAAAAAATTAATTTCCAGTTTTCAGATGAGGAAACTAGTGCTCCAAAGAAGTAATTATTTTGCACAAGGGAATTTGCGCAAGAAATCAGTTGCCTGTGATTTCATATTCTAGGCTAAACCACTTCATTACATGACCCTAATAGGAGAAATGTGTCATGTCATAATGCCAAATTTGGTCAGATTAAAAAGGCTTTTTCATTCTTGTGCCTTTTCCTAGGGAATAACTTTTTCCCTCAAATTACATTTATCACAACAGAAACAACAAATGAAAACAAATATGCAAACTGAGTTTCTATGGGACGATATGATTACTGCATACATCTATTATTCATATTAAATCCTTCTTGACTCATGAATTGTTGGAGTAATTTCGTGAGCCAATGAAAACATAATTCAACTTACCTAAGTTCTTTATATATTGACAAATACACTCATCACATTTTAGGGAATGTCACTGCATACATAAGATATTTATAAAAATATTGCTAAATATTTAATGGTCAAGATGAACTGCCCTACACAATCTCCTTCTCAGCTCTTTTTATTCAACTAGGTGGTATATTGGTGTTAATAAGCATCTATTTGAAACACCCATTGTATTATTATGTTTTCACCTGACCCACATATATTGCTAAAAAAATTTACATCTAGGGATTATGCATTTATGAGAAACATTAATCGACCATAACTTCTGAATTTATGTTACTTAGTTCCTGTGAAACATTTTTGAGCCTCTTGGGGGTGAGCCAACCCAAAGGGTCAGGTTGTCAGGAGACTTTCCTAAGCTTTGAATTATAGAACAATCAAGAGGTACCCAGAAAGCTGGAGGAGGTCTAGGGCAGCCTAGATCCTTCTTCTGACATTGGATATGCACCATCTGCCCCCAGTACAAGAGGTTTCTGGGTGAAGAACATGATACGCACACCTAGAAGGGAGTATCAGGTTAGGAAATATCTTTATATACCAAATATTTCCTTTCTACAGTGGCATTCTCTAGGGAGCTCTGTCTCCTAAACCCATAGGTTGTAGTTTTGTTTGTCAAAGGCAACGTTAAACTAGGAGCATCCAGCTAAGAGATTTGGTACAGACGGAATCGCTATCCAGCAATATAACTAATCTATTTACCAACAGGTCATTTGGCATATTTACAAGATTAGACTGGGTCACTTATTTTCTTTCTGTTTCCCTGGAGATCCCCATGTGTTACCCAGGAAAGACTTGGATCACAGACCAGGCATTGTAACTCCTTTACCCATGGTGTGATACATGGAGTCTATAAATTATTTGTATTGCTTTGCTTGGAGTACTAAGGAAGTTTAGGGCCCAGATGAGAAGTGTAATTCCTGTGTGATCCACATCACAACATTTCATGGTGGGTAGGTACCATGATACCATTTTGCAGGGCACCATTTGAGAGTGAGGTGTATTGATTCCATTTGGAAGGTATGGGGTATGAAAAAGGTAAATCTATTTATACAAATCCAGCACCCTCCATGGGGAAATAATTCAACAGATACAAGAGTAGGCACATATGAATCCAGGTTTTTGTGGGGTCCAAAGTTTATATAATTTTGGAGGCCCTTTTACTTTCTCAAGAAGAACAGAAAAATATTTTACATGTGCAAAGTGACAAAAATGTCAATTACATATGTGAACTTATGATGTGTATCCCCCCTTTTTAGAGGTCTTGAAGCCATAGTTTATTAGTGTCTCTGCTAAATCTGCCCATTAGTGAATTTACTAGTGCCCGAAGAATTGCCTTCAATAGTTACGAAGCTCTGGAAAGCACATAAAATAAACAGAAGAAATGATTGAACCTCCAAACGTTTTTTAGAGGTAAAACAGAAATAAAAATATATCCAAAGGTAGGTAGAGAATAAAACAAAGCATTTGTACAAGGTCTACTGCTGGCCATTAATTATGAAAGTACCTCATCATATGCATGGAGCTTTTTAATTGTCACAATAACACAAAAGTAGATATTATAGCTTCTGTCTCGCAAACATAGGAATTCAAGCATAAAATAGCAATGTTTCCCCAAGTTACAAACCTAGTATGTGATGGGAACAAACTTCTGTTTAGCTCCTGTCCCTCTCCTTCCAATTTCTTGCCTGCCACCTTCCATAGTATCCATAGTTTTCCAATGTTACCGTGTTATCACGATGACAGGAATACATACTTTCCGACCTCTCAGTTCCCTGCACGCTTTTCTTCCTTGACTCGGTGAAACTATTTATGAAGTTTAGATCTTATAATATTATTGTCGTGGTGAATCCTGATTTTTCTTTCTTTGTCATGCTTTCCCCAAAACCAGATCAATCATGCTAGATTGTGAGCTGGGTCAGTAACCATTCATGAAGGACCGACCGACACTTTTGCCCTATGTAACCAGGCACTTAAAGTGTTATTAAATTTCTACATTATAAGTTCAATTTGAAGGTGAGTTTTGTGTCTTTGGAAAGCAGTATTTCTTTTTTAAAAACATTTTTAAAAATTTTTTTAAATTTATTTCTGAGAGAGAGACAGCATGAGCAGGGAAGGATCAGAGAGAGAGAGGGAGACACAGAATCCGAAGCAGGGCCCAGGCTCTGAGCTGTCAGCACAGACCCTGATGCGGGGCTCAAACCCATGAACTGTGAGATCATGACCTGAGCTGAAGTCGGACGTTTAACCGACTGAGCCTCCCAGGCACCCCAGGAAAGCAGTACTTCTTAGCATTTTTCCAATGTGTGTAATTGAATCACGAAAAATACAGTGCCGTGCTTTGCACTTCACGTAATGTAGATTGTGGAGAAGTAACTGGCATGCCCGAAGCCTTTATAAAATATGAGATATGACATTTAGTTTAATACTAATTCTACTCATACTATTCTATACTACCAATAATAGTGTTATATTAGTAAACTGTGTAAGATTTAGCTCAATACATTTTAAATTGAGAAGGAAAAACAAGACGAAACAACACCTGCTTCGTTGAGAAAACGCGAAATGGAGGATGATCTTTTTGGTATTTGTCCCCATTGCAGGTTACAGTGGACAGGCCTTTTGTGCTCCCATGAGGCAACCAATGCTGTCCTTAGGGCCTTCATTCTGGCCAAGCTCGCCATCGTCCCCATGCTGCGAGGCTACTGGAGGAACAAGATGGGGGAGCCTCACATCCTTCCTGGCAAGGTGACCTGTGTTGTGTCTCTGTTTTCATGCCTCATCTCTGCCCTGGGGATGCTGGCATCTCCCAGCCCCTGGGCCCAAGGAGCTGCTGCTGATGTTTGCTATAGATCATGCCAGACCTTGGCCAGGGGCTGCACTGCCATGCCATTTTGCCAACTTGCCAAGGTCCCCTTGGATGCCATCTTTGAGACCTATAGCTATTCCCCCTCCCGCAACTCCACAAGAAGGACAGAGAAGTGCTCACCAAGACTCCCTACTGGGAATTCACGGACCATCTTGTAAGAACCACACCACAGCCTCCCTACACAGGCTCCATGCTCCTGCTATGGCCGGCACATCGTTTCTTTTCTTTTTTTTTTTTTATAATAGTTTATTGTCAAATTAGTTTCCACATGACACTCAGTGCTCATCCCCACAAGTGCCCTCCTCCATGCCCATCCCCCCTCCCCCCCACATCCATCAGTCCTCAGTTTTTGTCAGCATTCAAGAGTCTCTCATGGTTTGCCTCTCTCCCTTTCCCCCACCATTTCCGCCCTTCTTCTCCCCCTTGTTCCTCCGTCAAGTTCCTCCTAATCCTCCTATACATGCAAACATATGGTATTTGTCCTTCTCTGCCTGACTTATTTCTCTCAGCATAACACCCTCAAGGTGCATCCATGTTGCTACACATGGCCAGATTTCATTCTTTCTCATTGCCATGTAGTATTCCATGGTATAGATAAACCACATCTTCTTGATCCATTCATCTGTTGATGGACACTTAGGCTCTTTCCATGTTTTAGCTATTGTGGAGAGTGCTGCTATGAACATTGGGGTACATGTGCTCCTATGCCTCAGCATGTCTGTATCCCTTGGGTAAATTCCTAGCAGCGGCACATCGTTTTTAATATGAGGAAAATAAAGTGAAATAAGCCTGTTGTAAAAATTTTAAAGAGCCTATAGTTTACTAATATTGAACTAACATATACCTTTGGTAGAATGTATATATAAATATTATATATATAATATATATCATATAAATATATATATGAATGTATTTATATTTGTATACTGTCTGGGTAATCCTTTCATCTGGAAAATCAGGTTTTTTTTAAAAAAAAAGTTTGAATGAAGAGCTAAAAATTAGTACCTTATTATATTCTGCATTGTAACTTGCATTCCTTCAAGACAGACACAATAATGTTCACTGCCTTTTTAAACAAAGCGTTCCTACATTAAATTGTTATCTTAATAAATATAACTTAGAAGTTATATTTTATATAAATATTAAGAAATATGATATGTAATCATAAATATGATTTTCTCTTCTGGCATAAAAAATGATTAATAATTATTTGTTTGGTTACTCTGAATTTTTCAGGGTAACTTAAAAGGTAAGTACTTGAAACTAACAGAAAACAGGAATCGGGGGCTGGTCGACAGTATCCACAAAGGACTAAAAGTCAAGAAAACCTTTTTCTTCTAGCACTTCTGAGAGGAAATGATATAGGTTTGACAATAACCTCTACAAGACTGGATGAATTAATTGATATTTGGCACTACTGGTGAGTGACCAAAATGCATCAGGTAAATCGGAAGCACAGACAGCAGCGAAAGCTGATGAGAATCAGGAGCAGCAGGCGCTCTTGCTCACTCTAGGAGCCTGGCAGTTCCTTCAAAACTAAATATACTTTTACAACTTGATCCAGTGATTATGCTTCTTGGTATTTAACCAAAGGGGGTAAAACGTTATGTTCACAAAAATGCTGCACATGGGTATTTATGGCAGATTTATTTGTAATTGCCCAAACTTGGAATCCATCAAGATGTCACCAAGTAAGTGAACAGATCAACAAACTATGGTCCATCTGGACAACGGAATATTATTCAGCACTAAAAAGAAAGGAACTGTGAAGCCATGAAAAGACATGAAAGAGTCTTACCTGCTAAGGACTAAGTGAAAGAAGCCAATCTGAAAAGGCCACACACTGTGTATTCCCAATGATATGATGTTCCGGAAAAGGTACAGTGGAGACAGTAAAAGATCCATGGGTGCTAGGGGTTGGGTATGGGAAGGGATGGATAAGGAAAGCACAGAACATTCTACAGTGATGAAAACACTGTGGATGACCCCATACTGATGGATTCACATCAGTACATGTTGACCAAACCTTCAGAACATACACTAGTAAGAATGAATCTTCATGTGAACCATGGGCTTTGAGAGATTACGATGTGTCAGTATAGGTGCATTGGTCGTGACAAATGTCTCACTGATGCTGGCTGCTGATGACAAGGAGGCTGTGCACATACGGAGGAAGGGGCCATACAGAAAATATCTGTACCAAATCTTCAGGTTTCTATGAGCCTAAAATTGCTCTAAAAATTAATATCTTTAATAAAAATGGTTAAGATAGTAAATTTTATGTAATGCGTGCTGTACCACAATATAAAGCAGTTGGGGAAAGAAAAGGAAAGTGAATTTTTTTCTGAGTCTTTTTTCTTAAAGACACTGGAATTAAATTTAAATTTAGGGCCTTGTGACTTCCTACTTAAATAGAGGTTATAAATTTTTCTGCTTCAGGGTTCTGAGACACTGGATTTTTAGGGAGATCGCTTACATGAAATTTTAGTAAGTTTTAGAAAGAAAGCTTTCAGGAAGTCTGCTGGTTTGGAGGGACTAGATTAGGTTTTCTCAGCTGGAAGGAAACAAGAAGGGCTAGACAGATCCCCAAGATGATGTCATCTAGTAAAAAGAAGGAAAAGAGGGCGCCTGGGTGGCTCGGTCAGTTAAGTATTTAAGTCTTGGTTTCAGTTCAGGTCATGATCTTACAGCCAGTGAACTCGAGCTTCCCCACACTGGGCTCCATGCTGACAGTGCAGAGCCAGCTTGGGGTTCTCTCTCTCCCTCTTTCTCTGCCCCTTCCCTGCTTGTGCACATATGCTCTCTCTCAAAATTAATATATACACTTAAAAAAAGGGGGTGAATGGGAAGGGGAGGGGCAGAGTGGGAGGAGGAAAGTAAGAGGGGAGGGCAGAGGAATGGGGATGGGAAGGGAGAGGGGGAGGGGGGAGGGGGGAGGGAGGAGGAGGAAAGTAAGAGGGGAGGGCAGAGGAATGGGGATGGGAAGGGAGAGGGGGAGGGGGAGGGGGGGGGAGGGGGGAGGGGAAAAGTGAGAGGAGCAGGGAAGTGAGGAAAGCAGAGCAGAGGCATGGGGGGGGGGGGGGGGGGGAGGAGTGGGGAGGGGAAAAGTGAGAGGAGCAGGGAAGTGAGGAAAGCAGAGCAGAGGCATGGGAGGGAAGAGGGTGGAGAGGGAGATGGGGAGGGGAGGGGAGGGGGGAGGGAGGGAGGGAGCCAGAGGAGGGAAGTGATGGGAACAGAGCAGAGGCATGGAGACTGGGAGGGGAGAAGGGGGATGGGGAGATGGTGAGGGGAGGAGGAGGAAGAGGGGTGAGGAGGGGGTAGGAGGGGGAGGATTGGGGGAGGGGGAGGAAAGTGAGGTGAGTAGAGGCATGGGGAGGGGGAGGAGAGGGGAGGAGGGGAAGGGGAGAGATCCAGGGGCAGGAAAGTGAGGGAAGCAGAGCAGAGGCATCAGGAGGGGGAGGGGAGAAGAGGGATGGATGGAGAGGAGGAGGAGGAGAGGAGGGGAGGGGAGGGGAAGAGGGGGAGGGGAGATGAAGAGGTAGGGAGGGGGGCAGGAAAGTGGGGAACCAGAACAGAGGCATGGGCAGGGGGAGGGGGTGGGCGGGAGGGGAGGTTGTGTGTGGGCACAGGGTGGAAGGCAGTGATGAAGGGTGACACTAGGAGCTGGTCTCATTTGTGCCACATTCAGTCACTTTGGGAAACAGGATTGCTTTCATTGTATCCGGAGACCAACACACTTGGGTTTTAAGTCTTTAGACAAAAAAGGAAGTGAAAATAATACGATTTCATCATTTGAACTTCTCTTGTGAAGTACTGTGCTGCCTCATCTTCAGATGCTGTTGTAATAAGACCCTGAACAGAGCCCCTTGGCTCCTGGTAAGCGAAGGAAATATCTGACAGTTGGAAATAGTATGTGAGGTTCCTGTTCTCACTTCTCTGCCTCATAAAGTATCATAATTGTCGGTATTATCTACGCGGTCTCATTAGTGCAGAAGCGGCGTGACTAAGAGACTGTATTTCCTGTCCTACCTGTGCACAAGGGGGCTCTTACAGCTGGGGTGCTTCCGATTGTCCACCTGACGGACGCAGGGCTCCACTCCGCCTGCCCCCTCATTCACCTGTCCCTCCACCGGGGCACAGACCCGGGACACGGGTGCAGAAACGTCTGCTCCTGAGGACTGCCAGGCAGAGCGCAGTCTGAGGAGGTGACAGGGCTTGGGGTCGGAGCGTGGGGCTCTAGCACAGAGCCCACCTGCAGGCACAGGGGAGACTTGCCTTGAGCACTGCAGGTGTGTGGTCCCAGTGCTGGGCGAAGCCGGAGTTTTCCAGGGGATCACGGTGACGGGTCACAGCAGACCTACAATGACTGGGACAGCCACCAGGCGCTTACTTTAGAGATGTTCAGATAGTTTTGCGACCCTGAGAACATTATACATGGGAGCACACTGGAGGGAGGAGGCAGCCCGGCAGGTGAACCCATGTGATCCTCAGAAATAGCCACTCCAGAAAAACAGCAGAGGTGGGTGTTTAACGTGTGCATGGATGTGAGTCTGGCCCCCGTGTGGGGTTCAGGGAGGCCTTGAACCCTGCTGATTACAAACAAAAGACCCCAAGGGCAGAAGACAGAGCTAGTTTGAGGGCAGAAGACAGAGCTAGTTTGAACCGGAGACCAGAGGAAAATGGGGGAGGCCACAAGGTTCCCTAGTGGTTAGGAGAACTCTGCTTGGATGCTGACTGGCCTTCTTACTCTATTTCCTTGGTGGATTTACTAAGTCTCTTAAACAACCACATTATACCCCCTGCATCAAATCTTGAATATCTCTTTCCTCTAGCCTCATGACCAGTTAGCCTACTTCTTATTTTACCAGGAGAAAAAAAACTACCAGAAGAGAGCTTCCACGTGCTTCTATCATGACCCCCCAGTGCTTACCTCCATTTATACCTCCCATTATACCTCTGTTATATCCTCCACTGCGCTTTCCTCTTCTTCTTTCTCCCTGTGGCCTCTCCACTTGTTCACTAGATATCATCTCCTCTCATGAACTTGAAGGTACTGATTTGGAAATGCTTCCCTCTTCCTTGTGTTTTGCCAACTTTTTTTTCCTGTATAGTATGATTCTTATCAGCATACAAATGGTTTTCATACATCCATCTTTAAAAAAAAAAATTCCCCTTAACCTAACATTCTTTTCTACCTCCTCTCTTGTCTTTTATCTTCACAGAACAACTTCTTGAGTCACCTGTCCTTGGTAGCTCCAGCTTCTCCCCTCCAGGTCTCTGGAACTCGTTCCTATCTTCTGTCCCCACTCCTCCACTGGAAGAGCTATTTCCAAGGCCATCCGTCACCTCTGGTTTGCAAAACCAAAATGTCACTTCTCAAGGTTCATTTCACTCATTCTCTCTGTAGCATTTAACATGGTTTTAATATCATCTACTTCTTGAAGCACTTCTGCTCCAGGAGTCAGTAATGGACCCAGGTGCCTGACTTTAAAAGCCATCTAGATGCTGGTGACTCCCGAATTTATAGCTTCAATCTAGGACTCTGCCCCTATATCCAAGGATGTATATTCAGTCATCTTCTGAAATTCCACTTGGATGTCTATAAGGTATCTTAAACTTTCTATGCCAAAAAGACAAACTCCTGATTTTTAACCTAATCTTCTACCCTTCTATATTTACTCTATGTTATAGTAAATGGCAACTATGTTTTCCTGGTTGCTTGGACCAATTCTTTTCTTTTTTTATTAATGTTTTCATTTATTTCTGAGAGAGAGACAGTGTGAACAGGGGAGGGTCAGAGAGAGAGGGAGACACAGAATCTGAAATAGGCTCCAGGCTGTGAGCTAGCTGTCAACACAAAGCCTGACGCAGGGCTCAAACCCACGAATCACGAGATCGTGACCTGAGCCGAAGTCAGATGCTTAACCGACTGAGCCACCCAGGCACCCCTGCTTGGATCAATTTTTGAAGTCATATATGATTAATATATTTTTCTCATTTTCCACATCTATTTAGACTCTAACTTCAAGTCTGGCAGCTTACCTTTTCCCCCCCTGCTAAACTTTTGGTCTATTATCTCTCACCTGGATTCTTGTTCTAGAACCCTATCAGTTCTGCTTGCTTCCACCTTTACCTCTCTAGTCTCCACACAACACTGGGAGTAATCTGTTTTATAAGTGAGATACTGCCATGCTTGAGTACCTCAGTGCCTTCCAATTCCATCCAAAGTAAAACCAAAGTCCTTAATATGATCCAAAAGGTAGTGATAAAATATAGTGATAAGTAGCCTGGCCCATAGCACTTGTTTGATATTATCTCTTAAAACTCTCTCTCTCTGCTCTGGCCACACTTTCTGTGCCTTAAACATGCAAGTACAATACTGTCCCTGGCCAGGCTTTAAGACCCTCAGCCAAGAATCTTATTTCTCAAAACAAAACAAAACTAAACAAAAACACCTACAAAGTTTCTTTCTTCTTCACTTCCTTTTGGTATTTCCTGGAATATCACCTTACATAAAAGGCCTTGTTTGACCATTCTATCAGATAACACCCATCCCTTTACTGTGGTTTTCTTCCATACATAACACTCACCAACACCTAATATCTTTATGCTAATTTGCTATTTTTGTTACTGTCCCATCTAAATAGCCTATAAATATCATGAAGACAGGGACCTTTGTTCCCTGAGCTATCCCAGGCACCTAGAACAATGCCTGGCATATAATATAGGCTCAATATTCTGTCAAATATAACACACTAAAGATTAGAAACCCCCCCCCCCACTTTATCTTTCACTATGGGGAAAATATGCCAATTATACTATCAGGCAAAGGGTTTTTTTTTAATCACTTAAAATTTCTTGTATGTGTTGAAAGAGTTGGGCTCGGTTGTGATGGGTTATTGTATATTACTCTCATACATGCATAAACAGAAAACATAAGTAAAATAAGTTAGCTAAGGTATTGCTAAAACGTTTGCACATACAGAGTTGAACTCTTATGAATCATCCAGAGTTATCAATGCCCTTTGTTTTCCTTTGGTTTCTTTTTTCACAAAAGATCATTTCATTTGCCATCAGTAGCGTTAGTCATATACATTTCTTCATTAACGTCTAAGTTGTTTTTGACTTGAAGGTTTTCTTCTAAACCAATGATTCCTATTCTACAAGTTTATGCTGGCTGGTGTGTACTTTATCTACCAGGGGTGTTCACAGTAAGGTTTCAGACATCACCAAAGACCCATGTTGCTTGTTCAAATGGTCTTAAAAGGTTTCTTGACCGATACCTTGAAGATTTGCAATTAAACTCAAGGAGTAGAACACTCACAATGCACATAACTTCAGTAGAAGTGAGGAAAACATAAGTATCTATGACCAAAGCTGTGTGCATATAGGCCATGACATCTGCAACACTACCACAACTTGACAGCAACAGGTGAACAAACGAATGAATGAGCGAATGAATGAATCAATTCACTATCAGATGTCATAATAGTAACAAAATATACCCCAACTTAAGGAATGTGAAAATATGTGCATCTTCTGAATCAATGGATCAATAATTAATAAGAGAATTCTTATAAATTCTAATAAAGCCAGCAGGAAGTAGTCTCCTGGAATGCAAGTCTCACTGGCCGGGGTGGCTACCCGCCATCGAGATGAGAAAGAGATCAAACCACAACTTCACATCTCCTTCCCCTGATTTTTATCCTTTTGATTCCAGAAATAATTCCTTGATTTAATGACGATTACTAAAGTTTAGGAACTTTCTGAAGGAGAATGAAAAAACCTAAAAGGAAGGCCAAAGCTGTCATTGGGGTCCCCATAGACCAATTAATGAAAAGCAATTCACACTAAGTATGTGTGGGTTCAATAAAAATGTATTGAACTTTAAAGTTAATGGAGCAAAAATTAAGATCAGAGCCTCCATTTCTTGATAAGAACAGTTTCCTAAGTCATTTAATTAATGCTTTCTCCTAAGGGAAAAAGTGAGTCCCAGTATTATAGTAGCAAGAGATTTACTAAATTAGACACAGAAAAAAAAAAAAAAAGGGCAGTTAGTTCCTAAAAGGCTTTGTCTTAGCTTTACTTCTTTGGAATTAAAGGACGAATTTATACAGAGATATGATTTTTAAATATCACATATATCCCTGACACAAATTTTTAAAGAGGAGGCCTTCCCTATTCACTATACCATGTAACTGAAACTCAATTGAATGTTATGATTTAAATCTTTTTATAACATCAAAAACCGCCTTTATTCTCTGGGATGCTTTCAATCATTTTTCAAATCCTGGATAAGAACTATAGAAACAGAGATGGCTAAAACATAATTTGACTTTAATGAGCTCATAGGGTACATGGAGAGACAGATCAACCAATGATTGCAATGTAATGTAAGAAAAGATTTGGTGAGTGGGTACTGAAATCACAGAATGGTTTTGCATTAGGAAGATAGGTTAATGTATGCTGATTAATTTAAATAATAATAATAACATTAACTCCAAATCTCAATGGCTTAGCACAACAAAGATAGATTTCTCACGCAAACTATGTCTTGTGGCTCAGGCATCTCAACAGTAGACAACTGCAGATGCCGCCGTACATAAAAGGGTTGGACAATTCTTTGACAGTTATACTCTGGATTCAAATGTGTCCCCCATATATTCATACGTGGAAGTCTCAACCCTTAATGTTGGATGTATTTGAACTAGGACCTTTCTGGAGGTCATTAGGCTAAATTAAGTTATAAGAGTGGGGCTCTGATCCAATAGCATCAGTGTCCTGATGAGAAGAGACCAGAGAACTTGCTTCTTTTCCCTACCTCTCCACAATGTGAGGATGCAGCTGCCTGCAAACCAGGAATAGAGCCCTCACAAGGTACCAATTAGCTATCACCTTGATTTTGGACTTCTCAAGCCTCTAGAACTGTGAGAAATAAATTTCTGTTGTTTAAGCCACTCTGTCTATCGCATTTTGTCATGGCAGCTCCAAGTGACTAACAAGACATCCAAATACTTCAGCACGGAGGCATCGCATGCTGCCTCCATTAGCAGCCCACGGTCCACTATACTATCTCCTACAGCCGCACCCAACTGCAAAGAAGCAGGCAAACAGAGGCGGGTAGGTGGCTATTTGATAAGCACGATCGTCCGCCACAGTCATCGCTTCTGGTCAGCAAAGATCCCTTTTGTCCCTTCTCCCTACACATTCAATCCTTCCCTGAGGGACACAAACCAAAAAGCAAACCACCCAGCCATTAATTCGAGCTCTGAGTCTAGAGTCTGGTGATCCGCAGCAGTAGCTACACCAACCCGGATATGACTTCTCTTGGTTCCAAAAGAATGACCTAAAAAGAATTGTTCTGCCTCTACCCACTCTGTCCCAATCTACAGCGGTTCAAGAGGAGCGGGACTTAGCCCTGCAAATACTCCCAGTTAGGAAAGAAAGACAGGGGCAAGGTGGACGGCCCAGGTAGTTGTGAACTGCAGCTTATCAGATATGCGGAGAATTCCTACCCTAAGGGCTCACAGTGACCCTTGACCCTCATCCTGCTCTCTGGGGGGAGCTGGCTTATCCTTTGTTCTTGGCTCCGCCATCTGCCCTGGGCCAATTTTCCCTTTTCACTTTTCTTCTTGGCCATATCGGAATCAGACCCTGGGAAAATGTTCCCCTTGAGCCTTGGCATGTTTCTCATCCCTCTTCCTGGCCTGCGAAGCTCAGGGGAGAGATCTGATTATTATCAAGTCTTAAAAAGTCATAAATATTCTTAGTTCGGGCTTTTTTTCCCTCCCCTGTAAAACTCTGTCAAAATATTCCTGCGTTGATTATATATTTAATTCTAGTTGATCACATGTACCAAGAGCAATACCCACCCTTCCTAGAGTGTTTTCTGAGACCTACTTCTCAGATTTGTCATAATATTTTGTTTCTTCTTTCCTAAAACTCTTTTGAGTTAAAGGCGCAACCTTGCCCATATCCAGTTCCTTAAGAATACCACCCACTTAATCAATTGTTTACCCTGAGCCATTCTTTTTTCTAATTAAAAGATTATACTAGGCTCTGTCCCCTTAAGCGGTTTTCTACCCTGACATACCTTAATCAAAGAGGAGCTTTTAGCCAAAGGTGTGGAGACTACAGACTAATCTGCTTTTCCTTGAGGCTGTTTTAACTCGCTTTTGTCACTTAAAGACTTTCTTAGTTTTATCTCCTGTTCTTCAATAACTCAACATAATTATCTTTTCCAATTTTGCAAGGTTTTGAATTTTTCAAATCCCTTTCAATTTTGCTTGTAAGTTCTCCATTTCTTCCTGAGATCCTTTCTTTACAGTACCTTGCCAGCCAACCAACTCTCTTAACATTTTTTCTCTAACCCCTCTCCCTACATGCTGGGAGACAGAATTAAAAACCAAATCTTCTCTCAATCCAGAAATCCTCTCCACAGAGTAGAGAAAGAAAACACTTCCTATTTTATACGTTTTACACCAGAATGTGATACACATTCAGGCAGTTTGCTGAGAGACTGCAAAGATGGAAAAAGATCTGACCCTTTCTACACTCAAGCAGGCATAACCCACCACCCGCATGTTCTCAAGATAAACAGTAACTCCCTTTAAATGAGAGGACCGGCCAGCACCACTTGTCACACACAGCTCATCCTACATTCCCTTCGTAATTGGAGTGGCCATCTCTGTCAGCTAATTGGCTTTATCCGGAGAAAAACAAACTTCTCACAGCTTTAGGACACAAAGTAGCTTTGCAGTTTGGAGCCTGGTACCCACTGCCTTTAGGTTCCTATCCTTCCGCTCAACCTGGGAGCTAAAGGCGCTCTTTCCTTTGATGTTGACATTTCAAAGACTTGGTTCCTGAGTCCTTAAGAAAGGCACTCCGCGGTCTTAAAGCTGACAAAAGACCTATTAAGACTTCAAAAGAATTTATATATACATATATATATTTCAAAGAGAGAAAGAAGTGCTGACAATGATAAGTTTTCTAAAGTAAATGCTCTAGGGAGTAGTCAGGGAGAAGAAGCTTCTCCCCATGTTCAAAAGAGAATTAAGCCTCTTATTTTTAATCTGCGTTTTTCCCTATGAATTTGGTCTTATTTAGAAGCTCATTAGACATGCAATCAGCTTCCCAAGTTATCACAAGCTATACCAAGAGTCAAGTATCACCAAACGTCGAGCCCTTCATGGTATCATTCGCCCAGTGGCCATCCCATTTTCCTCTCCCCCTTCCCCAACCGCTGTTTCAATGCTACATATGTTGGGGCTGTTATTTATTACAGCCGCGCTCTTCCTGGTATCCATTTCTATTAGGATCAAATAGATTTACCCTTAAATTCTAAACCTCAGTGGTTTAATGCAACAGGAACTTCTCACTCATGCTCATCTTCTTTGGTTCCCAACAACTGTCCTGGGCAACCTAGGCAACACCTGCATCCACAACTGAAGCCTACATCACCCTGTTCATAGCCCTTTGTTGGGACTGGTCATATGGTCCCCTGCACGGGAGGTTGAAACATGGAGGGGAGCACGAAGTATGTGGAGAACAGTACTATCCAGGCAAAAGGTCGGCGGAACTTCAGAAAGGCTTTCGGAAGGCAATGAGCTGGAATTTCTCAAGCTGCGGTGGGAGGGTGGCGGGAGGTGGAGGGCACTCAGGATGGATGGACAGATGAGCAAAGCATAGAGGTTCTTTATTAGCCTTTTTTTCTGCTTGAGTTAAGACTAAGAAGCAGAAAGTAGGTAGAAACTTTGTTGGAAAGGGAGATACTCAAAACCAGTGATTTTTAGGCCATGCCAAAAAAAAAAAAAAAAAAGTGGTCTTCATCTTATAGGCAGTGAAGAGTTGCTTTTAACACAGGCAGGTAAACACAGATTTAAGCTTTAGATCTATTTATCTGGTAATGTTGTGAGATATCCTAATAATGAATCCTTTAACTTGCTTAATAATTTCAAACAAATAGAGCAGCTAGGTATCTTAACCCATCTGGGCTGCTCGAACAACACAGCATCTACTAGGTGACTTAGAAGCAAAATAATTTTTTTTTCACAATTATGGTGACTGTAAGTGTAGGATCATGGCACATGCAGACCTGGTGTTAGTTGAGACTTAATGGTTCATAAATGGCCGTCTTCTCACTGTATCCTCACATGGTGGAAGAGATCTCTCTTGGGTCTCTTTTATAAGGGCAGTAATCCCATTCAATGGGGGCCCCATTAGGCTTATGACCTAATCGCATTGGAATGGTCCCACTTCCTTTTTAAAAATTTGCGTTTATTTATTTTTGAGAGACAGTAAGACAGTGTGAGCAGGGGAGGTGCAGAAAGAGAAGGAGACACAAAGTCAGAAGCAGCTCTAGGCTATGAGCTGTCAGCACAGAGCCCAACACAGGGCTTGAACTCACTAACTACAAGATCATGACCTGAGCCAAAGTCAGCTGCTTAACCAACTGAGCCACCCAGGCACCTCTGGCCCCACTTCCTAATACCATCACCTTGGAGGTTAGATTTCAACATGTGAAGTTGGCAGGGGGAGGAGGGAGACACAAACATTCAGATCATAGCAGTAGACTGCGGTTCTTGGAGCACCCACAGTGCGTGTGAAAACATGGGGGACATGAATCACACATCCCAGACCACACTTCTGTGACCCCCCAGCCACTTCTCCATGTGAACCTCACTTACACTTCATTAACCTTTCTGAGACTTGGTTCTCTGATCCATGAAACCTTGATAAAAATGTTTTCTGTTATGTCCACCTTCCATGTGGATGTGGACATAAAATGAAATAATGGACTATAAAACAAGGGCTTTGAAAGCTATCAGATGAAACACAGATTATAAGGGATGATCACATTCAACACAGGACTATCCAAGGCAATATAGGGAGAATCAAAAGGAGTCCCTTCCTTTGAAGAAATCAACATTCTTCCATGAAAAAAGCTAAAACACCAGACTCTGATTTTATAGTTCAGCTGCAGAGTGTAATTAAAAAACAGAGATTTTATTTTAACAAATGTGCTGACTAGAAAGGATTCTATCTGGGAAAGTGGTCACCTCTGGGGGCAATCCACAAGTCACTGTTTTGTCCAACGTATTTTGCCTGATTTCCAAAACCTTATTTAAGAGGCAATTTCAAAGCGAATTAAGGTGTCACTTGAGATCAGTCTTGTGATTTTGGGTTCCTTTGTTTTAATAGTCACTCACAGGCCTCCTACCTCTGGGAGGCTGGTAGACTGGGAGGTAGAGCTAAAATGGTTGTTTGTCTTTCTCTTTCTTTCTTTCTTTCTTTCTTTCTTTCTTTCTTTCTTTCTTTCTTTCTTTCTTTCTTCCTTCCTTCCTTCCTTCCTTCCTTCCTTCCTTCCTTCCTTCCTTCCTTCCTTTCTTTCTCTTTCTTTCTTTCTTTCTTTCTTTCTTTCTTTCTTTCTTTCTTTCTTTCTTTCTTTCTTTCTTTCTTTTTCTTTCTTTCTTTCATTTTCTAGTTTTGTTGTTGTTGTTTTTCAATTAAATAGCCAGAGTCCTGTCAAAATCCCATACAAATGAAAATATTTTAGTTCTTCATTAGTCAGATGAGTAAACTTACCATTGACTTAAATGTTAACTTTTTCCACTTTTTAAAAATTGCCAATAGTTCACTCTTTCAAATAAAATGACCAGACTGATACACGGGCAGTCAAGTCATCTAGTTTTGTTGGACAAATGTTAACCTTCAACAACAAAAACCTGGGAAGAGAATCAAAATTATGGCTCCACTTACATATTCAAGGTACTATCTTCCTTGGTGTTGAGTAAATTCTAGATAAAGACTGTGAACCCATCAGTATCTGTCACAGTCACACAGTATATTATACACGTGTGATCATGGCAGTAATTAACTCATGATGTGCATTTTAAGCTAGACTTCTATGTATTTCACTAAACTTTAACGATTTAGAAAGTTTTTTGGTTTCTTTATTTGTTTTTAGTATCAACAAAAGACTAAAGAAACAAAATTTTCCTGTTGTGAAGGAAACAGAAATTGTGTCAAAATCAGATGTTTTCAAATAATTGTTTCTCTATTCCCTTTTAAAATTTTTAAAAATTATAAGTTTACTAAATTAAATACTTTTAATTATCATAAACAAAAGAGAAGAGGTTAAACAAAGATTAAAAGGGGGAAAAAAAACCTAAACATTTTGAGCAATGAGTATATTCCAAACACTTGCTAATTTTCACAGACATTACAAAATGCTCCAATATAGGTATTCTGGTCCTTCTTGTCACAAAATAAGGGTATAAAACCCAAAGATGAAAATCCATTTGCCTCCTACACAGAAGAATCAGTGTTTTTACCCAAATCTGATAGTTGTACAAAAATACATGTTTTTCCATTATAATATAACTTTCCTAACACATCTCAGGTTTCATGATGCAAATCAAAAGAAAGACTTGGGTGATGAATGTTCCCTGTTTCTAGCAGCAATAGATGTTAGAAATTTATCCTATTTCTTGGCACAATATGTATTAGATTATTAGAAAAGACTTTAGTGTGAAACATAGAGCAAAATCTATCTCAACACTACCAGACATGAGATTTCTTTTTTCCACCAGCTTCACTGTGGTATAATAGACAAATAAAAAAAGGTATATATTTAAGGTATACAGTGTAACTTTTTTTATTAAAACAATTTTTTAGAGCAGTTTTAGGTTCACAGCAAAAATGAGGGAAAGGTACAGACTTCCCATAATACTTCCTGCACCCACACATAAGCAGTCTCTTCCATTATCAACCTCTACCACTAGAGCGGTACATTTGTTATGAGTGATGAGCCCACACTGACACATTATAATCACCCAAAGCCCATAGTTTACACAAGGGTTTACTCTTGGTGTTGTAGTTTCTGTGGGTTTAGACAAATGTATAATAACATGAATCCATCAATACCGTATCATCCAGAGTATTTTTAATACCTTAAAAATCCTCTGGGCTCAGCCCTGTTCATCCCCTAGCCCCTGGCAACCACCGCTCTTTTTCACCGTGTCATTGTTCTGCATTTTCACAATGTCATAAAGTTGGAATTATATGGTGGGCAGCTTTTCAAATTAAATTTCACTTACTAATTTGCAATTTAAGGTCTCTCCATGTCTTTTCATTGCGTCTTAGTTCATTTCTTTTTAGTGCCGGAAAGTATTCCATTGTCTGGGTGTATTGCATATTTTTTAATCCATTCACCTACTTAAAGGACATCCTGGTTTCTTCCAAGTTTTGGAAACTATGAATAAAGCTGCTATCAACATCATGCGCAGGGCTGTGACCAGCCATACATTTTCAACTCCTTCGGGTAGTTGAAGTCAACCAAAGAGTTGATTGCTAGGTTGTGCATTAGAGTATGTTTGGTTTTATAAGATATGGCCACATTGTCCTCTGGAGGCGTTCTACCATTTTGCATTCCCATCAGCAATGAAAGAGTTGCTGTTGCTCCACATCCTTGCCAGCATTCAGAAATTTTGTTATTTTAATAGGTGTATAGTGATAGGAAATTGTTTTAAGTAGCATCCTCCTGATGACATATGATATGGAGCACCTTTCTGTATGCTTATTTGCCATCTCTATGTTTGTATATCTTCTTTAAGGAAGTGTCTGTTAAAGTCTTTTGCTCTATTGGTCAATTGGGCTTTGTTTCCTTCTTGTTGACCTTTAACAGTTCTTTGTATAACAGTCCTTTATCAGATGTGTCCTTTGCAAGGGGGGTTCTCCCAGTGTGTGGCTAGTCTTCTCATTCTCTTGAAGAGTATAAATTTTTATTCTTAATGAGGTCTAGCTTATCATTATTTCTTTCATGGATCCTGCCTTTGGTCTTGTGCCCACAATGTCTTCGCCATACCCAAGGTCACTGAGGTGTTCTACATTATCTTCTAGGAGTTGTATAGTTTTGCACTTTATGTTTAGCTCTATGATCCATGTCTTAGTTAAATTTTGTAAAGTGTGTAAATTCCATGTCCATTGTCTTGTTGTGTCCATTGTCATAGATCAGTTGACTATACTTATGTGGGTCAATTTCCAAGCTCTCTACTCTGATCCATTGATTTTTTTTTTTTTTTGGTACTTCTTTATCAAAATCACAGTGTCTTAATGACTTTAGCTTTATAGTAAGTCTTGAAGCTGGGCAGTGTCAGTATTCCAACTTTGTTCTTTTTCTTCAATATTGTATTGGCTATTGTAACTACTTTTAGGTATACCGTTTGTGGTGGTAAACATTCATAATATTGTGCAACCATCACCACAAATTCATTCCCATAACTCTTTTCATTTTGTAATTTGAAACTCTATATCCCTTAGCCATAACTCCCCATTCCTTCTCCCCCAGCTCCTGGCAACCACTTTTCAATTTTCTGTCTCTATGATTTTGGCTACTCTAAGTACTTCATAAAAGTGGAATCATATAGCATTTGTCTTTTAGTGACTGGCTGATTCCACTTAGCATAATTTGCTCAAGGCTCACCTATGTTGGACTAGATGTCAGATTTTTTTCCTTTTTAAGGCTGAATAATACTCCATTGCATATATATGCCACATTTTAAAAATCGGTTTATCCATCATTGAGTAGTGGGTTGCCTTTCAGGTTTTAGCTGTTGTGAGTAACGCCCCTATGACCATAAGTGTACAAATATCTCTTTGAGGCCCTACTATCAATTCTTTTGGGTGTAGACTCAGAAGTATAATTGCTGGATCATATGGAAGCTATATTTTTAATATTTTGAGGAACCTCCATACTCTTCTCCAGAGCTGTTTTCCATTACTATCAATAGTGCACAAGGGTTCCAATTTCTGTTTTTGATTTGTTTTGTTTTGGTTTGTTTGATAATAACACCCTTGATGGGTGTGAGGTGATATTTTATTACAGTTTTCATTTGCATTTCCTAAAGATTAGTGACCTTGAGTATTTTTTCATGTACTTATTGGTCATTTATATATACACTTTGGAGAAATGTCTGTTCAAGTCTTGTGCCCATTTTAACAATTGGGTTGTTTTGTTGTTGAGTTTTAGAAGTTCTCCATATATTCTGGGTATTAATTCCTTATTGGAGGTATGATTTGTAATTATTTTCTCTCATTCTGTGAGTTGCCTTTTATTTTGTTTATATTGTCTTTTGATACAAAATTCTTAAATTCTCATTGAATCCAAATTGTCTATTTTTTTTTCTTTTGCTGTCTCTGCCTTTGGTGTTGTATCCAAGAAATCAATGCCAATTCAAAATTATGACTTTTCCTTATGTTTTCTTCTAAAAGTTTTATAGTTTTAGGTTTACACTTTTGTCTTTGATTCATTTTGAGTTAATTTTTGTATATGGTGATAGGTAAGGGGCCAATTTCATACTTTTGCATTTTGATATCCAGTTTTTCTAGAACAATGAGAAGACTGTCCTTTCCCATTGAAAGGTCTTGGTACCCTCGGGCAAAATCGTTTGACCATATGTGAGAAACTTGCCTTTGTAAAATTTATTTTTAAATTAAAAAATTTACATATAGTAACATTCATTCTTTTTGCTATACAGTTCTATGGGTTTTGGCAAATGTATAGAGTTACATATCCACCACCACAATCAAGACAAAGGACAGTTTCATCATCCTCCAAATATTCCTTATATTCTTGCTTTGTAGTCAATCCCTCTCTGCACCTTACCCTCTGGCAATCACTGGTCTATTTTCTATCACTCTAGTTTTGTTTTTTCCAGAATATCATATACATGTAATCACAGAGCATGCTGTCTTTCAGATCTGGATTCTTCCCCCTTAGAATAATGCACCTATGTTGTTGTGTATACGACCTGATTTTTGCTGAGTAGTACTCCATTTATCCATTTACCACAGCTTATCCATTTAATGAAGGGTATCTGCATTGTCAAGTTTTTGGCAATGACGAATAAAATGGCTAAAACCATTCAGGTGCAGGACTTAAATTTTTTTTTAATGTTTATTTATTTTTGAGAGAGAGAGGGAAAGAGAGCACAGCAGGGAAGGGGCAGAGAGAGAGAGGGAGAAACAGAATAAGGCTCAGGCTCTGAACTGTCAGCACAGAGCCCCACCCGGGGCTCAAACTCATGAGCTGTGAAATCATGATCTGAGCAGAAGTCCGACGACTAATCAACTGAGTCACCCAGGTGCCCCTCAGATACAGGGCTTTTTAATAAACATATATTTTTATTTTTCTTGAGGGAATAACTTAGGAGCAGGATTGCTTGATCATACGTGAAGTATATGTTTAATTTTACATAAAAAATATGCCCAACTTTCTTTCCTTAATGGCTACACTATTTTAGATTCCCACCAACACATATATGAGCCCATTCTTGTTAGCACTTGGTGTCAGTAGCTTTTTTTTTTCTTTAATTTTAGCCATTATAATAAGTGTGACACTTATATGACATTTGTATCTCATTCTAGGTTTTATTTGTATTTCCCTAATGACTAATTAAGTTTGGTATCTTTTAGTGTGATTATTGGTCAACCAAATATCTCCTTTAATCAAAAGTCTGTTCAAATCTTTTGCCTATTTTTCAAGTTGTAGGTTTTGTGTTTGCTTATTACTGAATTTTGAAGTTCTTTATATTGTCAGATATGTGACTTCCAAATCTTTTCTCCAGAACTATGTCTTATCTTCTCATTCCCTTAAAAGTGTCTTTTGCAGAGCCAAGTTTTAAATTTTGATATGTTTCAGGAGTGGCTGGGTGGCTGAGTCGTTTAAGCATCCAGCTTCGGCTCAGATCATGATCTCACGGTTCATGAGTTGGAGCCCTGCATCGGGCTCTGTGCTGACAGCTCAGAGCCTGGAACCTGCCGTGGAGTCTGTGTCTCCCTCCCTCTCTGCCCCTCCCCGACTTTGGCACGTGCTCGTGCTCTCTCTCTCTCTGTCTCAGAAATAAACATTAATAATTAAATACATAAATTTTAAAGAAGAATTTTTAAAAATTTTGATACAGTTCAACTTACAATTAAAAAAAATGTTTAGGTCATGGTTTGGGGTTATATTTAAAAGCTCTCTGTCTTATCTTTCCTTTTAACTAATTGGTCATGAATTAGAGAAGGAAGGCTTTCTCTCTGTATTCATGAACAAAATGGTTTAGGAATAAATTATGTCTACCTGTGACAACACAGAATCCTTGAGTATAGCACGCGCAACTGCTCCCATTAACCATCTCCCCAAAGCAACCATATTGCCATCAGTATTGCTTTACATTTCCAATTGTTAAAGGCTGTAACCAGATTTTTCCTAGGCTTCCAAATGAAAGCAATATGACTAAAGTTGGTAATATGTATATTTTAAGCACTGGTTTTGCTATAGGGAGGTTACGTTTTGAACAATAATTTTGTAAAAAAGGGTTTGGGGCTCACTTGAATTTTGTTGTGCAGCTATCTGAACTCATTCTGATGTTTGCCTGTAATATTTATGAGGTTATATGAAGTGCAGACACCACATCAGCAGATAAAAATGTAATTTTGTCTTCCACAGGATAAAACTGCACATAATCCTGAATCCTATGACTTCCTCTCCAGGTCTGGGGATCTCTTCTGGTGTTTTGAGAAAAAAGCTGGATGGCAAATTGGTTGTTTTTTTTTTACTCTTAAAATGCAAACTTACAATCATTATGGTGAAAGAGTGATTGTTCTAAGTTGGCACGACACTGAATTCATCTCCCAAACGACAAGCTTCTCCAGAAACAATTACCACTGAAAGCTTCCTGGTCTTTGTTTGCCTTCTGTTCTCATGCCTGCGTGTGCTCCCTGAAGTTCATGGTGTATGATCATAATCATGAGGACGTGTGAGGTATGTTCCCCCAGAAACAATGATCTAGATCCTCTCCTACTGTTTATTTTTATATTTTGTCATTACAGAGGAATTTAACAATGCATTTGAAAAAAGCCTGTCAGTGAAAAAAGTCTATTTTGACATATCTAATTTATTACTTTGCAGTACGTGCAGTAGTATAAATAAATGGCTAAACATTGCTACCAAGTAATATGCTTTGTGCAACAAAGCTAATAAAATAAACCCCAGAAAATGCAGATCTTCAAGGTTTGCTGGGATGACTGGCCAGGTCTCCTCTGCCAATCTGTCCTTTAAATTGCCTTCATCACCCACTGTCTCCCCTCTCTCCCTGCATCCCCCCAACCCCCTGCCCCAGTCCTGACCCAGGGAACATGATGTCCTGCCTTTATTTCTCTGGATCAAGCATGGGCAGACTTTCTGCCCTTGGCTCCCTTTCACAAGAGTGAGACTGTCTGGAATTTACAAAATAGATGCAAAGAATAATGGTCAATAGTCCAATCACTAAAGGGCAAAGGACATCCACATTTAGAGAAGGAAAAAATACAAATGAACAGTATCCCCAAGGACAGACCAATCATAAAGATAAAGACAAAAACAAAAAGAAAAGAAAGAGAGAGCTGTCAAAGTCCTTGATTGAAATAGAAACATCTTAAATCATCATTTTAATGCTTTTGGTTATAGGGTCAAGAGGAGCAGTCTCTTTGCCCCATTAAAAGGTGTATGAATTGATATGACATTCCTTGAAAGCAATTTGCTATTTTGTGAAGAACCTTGAAAACATTCATGTCCTTTGACCCAGTAAGACTTTTGGAAGGCCTTGCTAAGGAAATAATCAGAGATTTGCACAACTTTTCACAGATGGTCAGTGGCACTTTATTTATAATAGTTTATTTTGGAAACATCTTAATGTTAAATTAATGATGGGATAGTCATATGTTCATATGTCATACAGCCATTATACTCTTGATTTGAAAGGACTTAAAGGACTTACAGATGACTTCTCAGTATAAGATTAGGTGGACGTAAAGGATACATATTTTTATTTACATCGATTTTAAAATATACTGGAAAGAAGCACATCAGGATATTCAAGGCAGTTTATCTTAAGATGGAGAAATTATGAGGGGTTTTTAAGCTTTTCTTTCCAACATCTCCTTCAGGTTTGTATTAAGTTTTTAATCAGGCAATATAGGTATCCAAAAAAAAAAAATCTCAATACTAAGGAAAAATGGAGACTTACATAGAGAATATTGAAAGTGTAACACCTGGCCAGCTTACAAAAACAGATTTCTGATCTTGTCATACCTCTCTAGGAATAAAGGCCTAGTTGTACCTCACAGCTTCAAGACTCCTTGTCCAGAGAATGCCTGCCATTCTTCTTCCTTCCTAGGCCACATTCCTTCCAGAGGAAGTACTTTATTATAAAAGTGACAAATGCTTGTTGCCAAACATCCAAATGGCGTGAAAGGATGTAACGTAGACTGATCATAGACTAGTTGATGCTCTATTTTCTTTTCCCACAGTTTGTTTCATATGGAAAACACTGGAGTATATATAATTTGCATAAAATAATACCAATATTAAAAACATAAGAATACCAATAGTTAGTAAACAATTCCATGTGCTTTGACACACATCAGAATATAGGACATCTCTCATTGCCCCCAAATCTCCTTAGGGCAGAGTCCACTCTTTCCCACCCTCAACCTCAATGTCAGGCAGCCACTGGTCTGCTTTCTGTCACTATAAATTAAGTTTTGCCAGTTGTAGGATTTTCTGGAAATGAAATCCTACATATTGCTTAGAATACTGTTTTTGAGATTCATCTACAATGCGTGTCCCTGGTAGGTGGTATTCTGTTGTGTGAATACATTATAGTCTATCCATCCATTTATTTGTGGACATTTAGATTGTTACTAGTTTTTGACTGTTATGAATGAAGTTGCTCTGACCCTCCCACCACAAGTATTTATATGTTGTTTTTGGGCAGGTGGTAGGTAACTATCAGACGAGATCGGGTGCATTCAGGGTGCTATGGCCGTAGACAGTAGGTAGGTAAGTATCCATGAGTAAAATTGCTCTGTCATACGGTACACATAAAAAAAAAAAGCCAAACTAGTACATGAAGTGATGCCCTATTTTCCATTCATATTAGCAATGATAGAGAGTCCAGAGTTATTCCTTCTCCACTTGATAGTGTCAGAGTTTTGTTTTGTTTTCTCTTTTGCTGGGGGGAGAATATACTGGTGTGTTTCTGTAGTTTTAATCTATATTTCCTTATGACTCATGATGATAATAAGCATCCTTTCTTGTTTGTCTTGTCTATCAGCATGTCTTCTTTTATAACCTGTCCAAATTTTTTTGGCCTATTTTATTTTTTAAAATTTGAGAGAGAGAGAGAGAGACATAGAACATGAGTGAGGCAGGGGCAGAGGAAGAGGGAGACACAGAATCTGAAGCAGGCTCCAGGCTCTGAGCTGTCAGCACAGAGCCTGATGTGTGCCTGGAACTTATGAACTATGAGATCATGACCTGAGCCAAAGTTGGACACTTACCCGCTGAGCCACCCAGGGGCCCCTTGCCTATTTTATTAATGGATTATTTGTCTTCTTATTTTGAGTTGTGAGAGTTCTTTAAGGATCACAAATATAAACTCATAGTCATATACATGATTTATAAATTTATTCCCTGTCTATGACTTGCCTTTTCATTTTCAATAGGATGTCTTTTAAAGGGCAAATGTTAATTTTGATGAGGCCCAAATTATCAATATTTTTTTCTTTGGATTGTGCTTTTGGTTTAGTATTTAAGAAATATTTCCCTATTTCAGGGTTACAAATATTTTCCTCTATAAATTTTATAATTTTAGCTTTTATATGTAAATCTATATCCATTTAGAGTTTGATGGAGTATATTAGCTTGAGCTGACAAAGCAAATTACCATAGACAAGGGAGCTTAAGGAATAGACTATTTTCTCATAGTTCTGGAGGCTGGCTGTTCAAGATCAAGATGCCATCATGGTCAGTTTCTGGTGAGGACTGTCTTTGTGTCTTGCAGATGGCCACCTTCTCCTTGTGTCCTCACACGGGAGGAGACACAAAGAAGGTTTCTGATATCTCTTCTTATAAGGGCATTAATCCTACCATGATGCCCCACACTCGTGATCTCATTTAAACTGAATTGTCTTCCAAAGACCTCAAGACCCCAGCTCCAAATACCATAACACGGGATTAGGGCTTCAATATATGAATATTGCTGTGGGTGCGGGGAAGGTGGGTACAATTCAGAATTCAGTCCACGCAAGTGAGGTAAGAGCTGAGGTTCATGTTTTTCCTAATGGGTATTTGGTTATTCCAGCACCATTTGTTTCTTTTTCACATCAAATTATCACAGCAGATTAAAAAAGAAATAAATTGGCCATATTTGTAGGTGTCCACTTTGAACTCTTCATTCTTTCCCAGTGATTGTTAGGTCAATTCTTATTTCAATACCACACGGTCTTGATTATTGTAGCTTCATCACAAGGATTAAAATAGGATAGTAGAAATCCATCAAGTACATTCTTTTCCAAATTGTTTTTGCTACTCTAGGTCTTTTGCAGTTCGAAATACCTTTGAGAATCAACTTGACATTTAACTTAGGAAAGTCATTTGTGATTGTTGAGATTACAGTGAATCTATACATTGATTTGGAGAGGGTTGTTATCTTATGAATACAGTGTCTTCCAAGTCACAAATGTGGTATATATCTCCATTTATTTTGGTGTTCTTTAATTTCTCTTAGTCATATTTTGTAGTTTTCAATATATAGGTCTTGCACATATTTTGTTAAAATAATCTATATATGTTTCATATTTTTATGAGATTAGAAGAGATATTCAAAACTTTTTCCCTTCCAATTATGCATTGCTTAAAATAAAATTGATTTTTGTATATTGACCTTATATGCTGCAACTGTGCTACATTCATTTCTTAGTTCTAGTAGCTTTTGTCTAGATTCCTTTAGATTTTTTTCCCTTACTATACTTAAGGGTAAGGAAGTTTGATTTTCATTGCTCTACACTCTGATTTTCCCACAGGCAAATACTACTGGAGTGTAACTCATTCCAAAGAATTACACATGGTAAATTAGTTCTTGTATATCTGCTGAGTCTTCAATGACATAGGCACCTAGTAACCCATAAAATTATGCTCCAAGCACCAGTTAGCACAAAGGCAGACATTCGGTATTTTCCCCTTATTTGTACTCCGAAGTTTTGCTGTAACAGGCCCATTTTTGCCTCATATTCCCGACTCATGACAGGTAACACTGATTTTTATTCTCAGACATTAAGTTTCTAATGATTTTTCCAGCATTTGAATGGTGGCTTCTCCCAAGCTTTTTGCTTGGCTTATATCTCCCCACATTTCCAGCTTGGGCTAAGGATATACCTCAGCAGAGTTCTCTAAGAATAGAGCTCTTCGGAGATAAGTAGAAGCTTCTTTCAGAAAGCGGAAAAAAATTATATAATTTCCAAGGAAGAGTATGTAATCATGATTTCTTAAATGCCCATTGTGTGACAGTACTGTGCTGTTTACTGCTTTCTATTCACAAACTCGCTCAATCTCTACACATTTATGTAGGAAGTAGAGATTATACTTCTTCTAATACAAGGAAGAAAACTGGAAGTTATTAACAAGTGACAGAGCTGTGATCTAAATCTGGTTCTCTCTGATTCCCAGGCACATAGGAGCTGGGGTGTCAAGATCATTTTTAAATATTTTAATTTATTTTTTAAGAAGTTATTCTGATAAAAAAAATGTAGAAAAAATTATCTCTTAAGCCAACTAAGCTAAACAAATAACAAAAATAAAACAGGAAAACTTTGAAAATTGTGGGCCTTACCTACTCTGATATATTTTATTTTTTAATGTTTCTTAAATTTATTAAAAATGACCAAGATTACAGAAGATCAATTAATATTGACTGTCAGATAAGCCAAGTTGCACATCAGGCAGTTGGATGTTTTGGTTGAGAATATCAATTTAAACACCGGGGAGAGCCAGATGTTCCCCTTAAAGACTTTGAAGAATCAAGAAATTGGCAAAAACTAACATGAACAATTATAAATGGAGTGAAAATTCCACATAACCACTATAAAAGAAAAAAACCCACCTTACTTGTTATTTAAAATCCTGAGTAGATGCCTTCTGAAATGAGGGAGTAGACAAGTAACAGTATAGATGCTCCTCAAAAATTAAAAATGGAAATATCATATGATCCAGTTATTGCATCACTGGGTATTTCCAAAGACAATGAGACCACAAATTCAAAAAGATATATGCACCCCTATATTTAAAACACCATTACTGATAAGAGCCAAGATGTAGAAGCAACCAAAATGTCCATTCATAGATGAGTGGATAAAGATGATGTGGTGTGTCCCCACCTCCGGCACACTAATATACCCATGATAGACTCAGCCATAAAAAAGAAGGAAATTTTGCCATTTGCAACATGGATGGACCTAGAGGGTGCTATGCTACATGAAATAAGTCAGACAGAAAATGACAAATACCGTATGATTTCTCTTATATGTGGAATCTAAAAAAAAAAAAAAAAGACAAACCCAAAACCAATGAGCAAACACATAAACAAACAAAAGAACAGACATAAATACAGAGAACAAACTGATGGTTGGCAGAAAGCAGTGGGGTAGGCAGAATGGGAGAAACAGATGAAGAGGATTAACAGGTACTAACTTATGGTTTTGAAATAAAATAAGTGAGTCATGGAAGTGAAAAGTAGAGCACAGGGAATATAGTCAATAATACTGTAATATTGTATGATGATGGATGGTGACACCTTTATCATGGTGAGCACTGAGTAATGCATGGAATTATCAAATCATTATGTTGTAACCCTGAAACTAATATAACATTGCATGTCAACTATATGTTGATAATAAATAACTTGAAAACAATAGGAAAATTGGAACACCTTGGAGAAAAATCCAGAGGAGGGAATTTGGGGGGTAATGTTATTAAGTAATGAAAATAAACCATCACATTTTTCTATACATACATTAACATTATGGCCAGTAAAAAAATGTATCAGAAACCTTATGTCATTGAATAAGTTATAACTATTTTTCATAACCATATACTTTTTAAAACAGTATACATGCCTACAAATATTCATTTTCTTAGGAGAATTATTTCCCAATAGTTATCTAGAATGTGATTACTCTTACTACTGTCAATATCCAAGAAGATTGAAAATAGACAGTTGAGTGAACTCACAGCCACTAAGTAACCATAGGATTGGAGCCTCTTAGAGAAATCAGTGTAGTAGAGGGTTTAATATAACCTAGTCCAAAACTGAGTGGTAGATTTACTTCAGCTCAACTTAGGTTATTTCCGCCCCCCACCCATTAAAATTTTAAAAGATACATGGCCTTGACTTAACCTGGATGGATATTATTAGAACCTGACCTTGAATAAGTATTTAGTAGTTTTGTAAGAACAAAGTTATGAAATTAAAATTGCTGTATCAAGTGCAATAAAACTTTGCTATAATTATAATACCACAGATCCTCAGAATGTGATAAATCATGTCCCTAGTGTGAAGACTGATACATTAAATGTCTCTTACTAGATAGAGTCCCCATATCTAAGTAGGTCTCCTCTTCTATATGTGACAACAATATCACAAAGGGGTCATTGCACAAATATATTTATTTAGCTGGTTGAAGCTCATGGCTAAATCTGTGTCTACAAATAATGATTACGAAACAAGCACTCACTTAAAACATTTATGGATTCCAACCATATGCTATGATTAAGAAACCAGCATACTTGCTTTTGACATGCTATATTTAAAATCTGTGTTAAACATTTCATATATTACAGATTTGAAAATATTTCTTCAGTCACTCTGAATTTACATTTATACTTAATTAATGTTAACATGAAAATATGAATAAATGAATACTGGATTAATTTATCGGCAACCTAAAATGTAATATTTAAACAATTTAATATAAAATTCCTTTCAAAATTTTTTGCTTAAAAAAACTCACAAAAATAAGGCTAGTAAGGACATGTTGAATTTTATGGGAGTCCTATTACACTAATAATATTATAGGATACACTAAAAACATAGTATTGGAATAATATTGCAAAGTACATTGTATGATTAAAATAATTATGAAATCATTTGAAGCCAGTGTAAAAGACTGAGATGTTTGGAATGGAGTAACTAACCTGTCACAGAATTAACACGTTTTATTTAGACTATCAACAAGATCTGAAGAAATTATATATTTGGTCATTTCTACCCCTTCTAAAACAAGTGGACATCCTGGATGGAATTTTTCCTTCTGGAGTCTGTTCTTTACCCACCTCCTGGTTGTGACACCTAGAACTTACCTCCCTGACTCAAAGGTGAACCACGTTGAGTCCCGTCCATATCTCCTCAGTGAGCTGAGTGGCCACATCACCAGTTTGACCTTGGCATTGTGGATATCCCAGAGATAGATATTCTCATGAGTGATCTGCATTGTGCATTCGCCATAAATATCCAAATTTGGTGTGGGCATAAGATACACGTTGAATCTCTCTGCAGGGAAACAAAGAATGGAGCAGATAAAGTGAAAAGAGGTGTGAGTTGTTATGGTAGCACTGTATTAATTTGTATAACTACCTACAGCCTTCAGAAACATTACCGTGTTCCTTGGGAACATATGTACACAGTGCAAAACACTACCTTTTTCCATGAGATGTATGACAAAATGAATTACTTATAATATATATATATATTTTCTTTTTAGAGAGAGAATGTGCAATAAGGGGAGGGAAGAGAGAGAGAGAGAGAGTGAGAGAGAGAAAGAGAGAGAGAGAGAGAGAGATTCGGAAGCAGGCTCCATGCTCAGCACAGAGACTGACATAGGGCTTGATCCCACAACCCTGGGATCATGATCTGAACTAAAATCAAGAGTTAGATGCTCAATAGACTGGGGCACCCAAGCGCCCCAATTAAAAGATTTTTAATCATTAATTCATCCACTCACTCATCCTACATTTTGTGTTGCATTGTATTCCTCATGGTGAGGATGAAATGGTGAAATTGCACAATGGAAACCATAAGGGTAAAAGCTAAGTGAGGTCTCTGTCAAAAGGATGCTTAGAGTCTACTACTTCACACAATCTTAAATGCAAAACATATATATATATAACTCATGTGTGGAATGTCTTATTTAATTTAAGAAAGAGTTGACTCAATTTTACCTTTGTGTTATGAAGATTTTGATTCATACTTCACTGACTCTCCAAACACATTGCATTCACAGTCAAGCTCAGCATAGGATAATTGCAGGTATTCATTACTGCCTTCCGCAGGCCTTCAGATATTGTTTGTGAAGCAAAATAAACATATATAGCCACTTTCATTCTTGGATATTCTATAGTTGAAAATCTGACCATTAGGCAATGACTCCAAACCTTGCTTTATAACTTTTGGTGCACCTCAAAGGCTACTGCAAAGTTCCACAGGTCTTGACCCCCATTTAAATGCATTAGATGCACTTTATAAAAAATAAGGTTAGTTCATAAGCTCCAGGAAGCAAAGAACTTGGTATGACCTATAAAGTGTCCTATAAAATATCCCCAATTCTAAGCACTGTATTCTTAGTTTATAGTAAGTAATCAATAAATAAGCATTATTTAACTTATAGGAATGAAATAAATATATCCCATGATGAATATGCACTGCAAGAACTGAGGAATTGTAAAAAGAATAATGTCATGATAATAAAAAGTTTAAGAACTGCTGGCAGATACATGTCTGTGAGTTTGAATTTAATTGTGAATTGTGCTTGAAAGGCAGTGCTGTTGAATTAATGATTTTGAGAGGCATAATGGTGCAGCTGCAGTTGGAAAAGGATTGATATGTTTAGGGATGTGCCATCATCCATCATAATGCCATGATTTTCAACACTGAATGTTTGCTGGTGTTGAGCTGGAATTGTCTGTGTAATAGAAAGAATCTTTTCTATGGCAGGTACTTTGCAGAGTATTGCTTTGCTGATGCCAAAAACAAAAAAAAAATCAGATTCTAAATGGGTTAAATTTAATTTAAGCATGATAGCTTGAACTTTAGTAACCATATGGACCATATTTATATTCATGTGTCTAGATATTTTTGACCAGAATAATCTAATTCAATTTTTTACTTAGATTATTGACCCATAAAGCTAGTATGTATATGGATTTCACACACATTTCCTACAGAAAGGAAAAAAAAGATAAATTACGAAGCTGAAGAAATGAAGAAAGATCACTGCCCCATTAATTACCTGCAGTAAAAAGTATATATATATATACACACACAAATACATATATGTATACTCCATAAATCTTAAAAATCTTGTGTGCAATCAAAGTAAAGTCTCAATATTTTACATTAAATACATCACTCACATTGCCACCACATTTCACACACCAACGGGATTACAAGTAGCAAATCAAAGGGGCCTGATCTCATGTAAGAGTATAAATGAAAGTTGGACCCAACAGAGTGACTCATGCATACAGATAATGAGTGAATAGAAATCTTCTTTTCTTTGGTCAAGACCCTATTGATGTTCAGCTTTTACATTTGGAAGAAATCATATGTCAGTGGCATCTGTTGAGCAGAGGTAAAATGCTTTTGTTATCAATGTGGAATGTAAAACATTCCTCTAAATCCCTTCCTTTCTATCAATTACAGAGTCTGAAGAAAGCAACCAAAGGATCATTGTCAATAGGCCAAGAAATAACACTTCTTGTAAAATATTGAAATAAGCATTATTAACCAATTGAAGTGTTGCTTAAGGCTGCATTGATTCTTGATATTCACACCCACAGTTTGATATCTGAAAAAAAAAAACATGTACAAAAAAATAACCCTAACATGTGTCCTCCAAACGGATGCCATGTGAAAAATCACCTATAACCTATGGAACATTACAGAAGACCCAAAAAACCATTGCATTTTCACTGAAATATCTGTGTGCTCTAATGATAGCAGACAAAACCTAGAAAAAAATAAACATAGAAAGGGTACAATCATTGCAATGGACAGTAAAGAAATATGGAACTGGCAAACTGAAATATAATGAATAATTGAATTTAATAAGATTCACATGATATAAGGCTCTAACCGTCAAAATTGGTGAGGTACAAAGATATTGGAGAACCTGCCTCGAGGGAGTTCTTCCTGGGCCAGCTGTAGGTGATGTAAAGCAGGTAAGATGTTATTACCATGACCTTCTTGTCTGCCTTCTACTTCCTCAGGCTTCACACACTTTGCTATCTAGCAACTCATGTTAACCCCTTCTTATTAAGGTTTAGAATGTGCCAGCCTTCCTTTTGATACTATTTCTTTCATCCCACGAAAGGAATCAGTCTAAGAAATTTTATTTTTGGTTTTTAAATATTTAAAATCTATCCTATCCTAATGAGTAATTTCCAAGGATTTGGGATTCAATTAAAAATAGACTAATTTAATCCAGCAGAGAATGAAGGCAGCTCAAGTTATCTAATAAATTCTTCTTTGATTCCATTTTCATGGAAAAAATGTTCCCACATTTCCTATGAGTACATCATTTTGTGCCATTAGAAATATAAAACACGTTGCTTCACTAAAATTTGTGATGATTTCCATTGGAAAGACCATTTCAATGTGAAATAGCTAAAATTGGCCCCCCTGAAATGACTTTTTAAAATGTTTAACTTTGTGAAATAATTGTATGAGGCAGGTGTTTTAACCACCGTCTTATCATGTCACCTTCTTACTGAAGAGCCCACCTTTGGTTTTTACTGCTGAGAGCACCAGTTTTCAGGCATTAACGTGCATCAAAATTACCTGACGGCCTTGCTGAAACATAGATTGCTGGGGGTCCTCCACCTGTCGCATTTTTGATATGGTAGGTCGAGGCTGGGCCGTTCAGTTTGCATCTCTACTTGTTTCCAGAGGATCTTGATGTTGCCACTGCCCTGGGGACCACACTTTGAAAACTGCTGGTGTGCAAGACCATTTTAGAGTATTGCCACGGAAGGAGTGGCATCAGAGGGACTATAAGCGATGTTTTGAAAGTGACACTGTGTTCTGGTAGAACAAACTAGCACATTTAATTCAAAGCTGTTCTTTAATTCCTGCTCAAATAGACTAATCCTATCTCAACGGACTCATGACTGATCTGGCAGGAAAGAGTTCTTAACGCCAATTGGAACAAAAGTGAGAGGCACAGGAAGAAAGGAAGTCTATGAAAGTCAGTTTTCAGTTCATCAAGGTATGTATGTATATTCCAATTATTTTCTTTATTATTATTATTTTTTAATTTGAGATAGAGAGTAGGGGGGAGGGGTAGAGGGGGAGAGTGAGAGAATCTTAAGCAGCCTCTGTGCCATCTACATGGAGCCGGACATGGGCCTCGATACCATGACCGTGGGATCATGACCTGAGCCCAAATCAAGAGTCAGATCTTCAGCCAACTGAGCCATGCAGGCGCCTCGGATCAGAGTTGCAAGTTTCTAACAGGAAGCAAAACATCATCTAGAAAGTAACAGAACACGACAGGATGATGAGCTCTCTGACCAGTTTCTTGATAATTTTCCATCTTGTAACAGTGCAGATGGAAAACTGGTTTTAAAGGGAGAACCATACTAACAACAAGCACATGTGCTCCCTTATATTAACTGCAGTATTTTTCTAACGTTTATTTATTTTTGAGGGAGGGAGAGTGCAGGTGGGGGAGGGGCAGAGAGAGGGCGGGCAGAGGATACAAAGCGGGCTCTGCGCTGACAGCAGAGAACCCAGTGCGGGGCTTGAACCCATGAACCCAACCGCGAGATCATGACCTGAGCTGAAGTCGGATGTTCAACGGCTGAGCAACCCAGGTGCTGCTGGAGTATTCTTTAAAATATGGGCTTTTGGACTTTAGATATTAAATAATTTTGTACGTCTAGTACATAGTGAACATTCAGCACATCGTGGCAGCCTGAACATAAACGCCATCTCTTGCGTATTAGTTACTGAGACTAAATTTGGGAAATGTTTATTGGATGCCAACTCATTCCTTCTTTTTCAAAGAAGGATTCTGGTAAGTTTTAATTGTTAGCTGATTGCAGGACACTCCTATGCCCTCCATCCACCCCACTTTTGCTACTTCAGAAGTTGTGGAACTGAAGGTGGGGTCAAAAAAAAGATGAAACGTGGAACTGAGTTTTATGCCTAAATACTTGGAAACCAAGAAATCTGTAAATATTAACACTACCTGGTGCTCCCCAGGTAACTTCAGCTATGTGGGTGAGTGTGAACTCCTATACTTTTACCTTCCCTTCCTTTTAAATTCCAAGCGTAGCTCAAAAGGAGAAGCCCCACAAAAAGAAAAGCATTCTTTAGCTCTTTGGTAACGTCCCCAAATTCGTGAATTTCAATTCCAGGATCTTCCACAGTAGAGGCTTATATATTTGTTGAAGTTCACTAGTGAAAATGTGTAGGTATTATTTAAATCAAATAACTTAAAGAAAATTAATAATTATATAAATGTAAAAGTTGGTTTTGTCATGATTAGCAACAGCTATAAATAATTGATTAATTTCTTTGTATTTCTGGATTTCACTTAGTTGTTTTTATCAGTCAATGATCCCCTAAAGTAAAACTCACCCTCTATGCAACTTCCTGTACAATAACTTTAAATATTTAACTGGATTATTGTATGGCAAGAGAATTAAATTGTTTTTTTCCAAGTATCATGTGATCAGAAAAGCCGCTCTTTATGGAAAACTTTTGTTGAAAGTAAATTTATTACTGCAGTTGGTTCACGAAAAGATCCAAACTTTGTTGTCTCATCAAATATGGAAACGTATCTTGTCTAGTGGGTGACTTTTATCGTCCTTCTTACATGGCGATCATGAATATCCTGCCTCAGATTTATCGTGGTGAGTTTGCACCTCCAAACTCAAGCTGGTCCCCAAATTCTCATGGGCACTGGTACCAGCCTGGGCAGGGCGACCAGATTCTACAGCACCGTCAGCATGGGCAAGTTGGGCCTTCTCCCATTCTGGCAAGCCACCCAAATTCTGTGAGTAGTTCTTTTGCTTCTGCTTTTCCATGGTGCTTAGAGAGTGATGGGTTCCTCCTTCTTGCCCTCCTTCTATGAAAGACCTTCAAAGACTCCTCTTCAATTAATCTTCTAGCCTGATCTTTAGAAAGTCTTGGTACCTTTCACCCATCAGTCACTGCTCTGGGGCTGTAGAACATTTCTGAGGCACCATGAAGGCCTCATTCTCTGCTCTATACTTAACAATTGTTACACAATAACTCAAGGCATAAAATTTTAACATTAGCACTACATTAATACATAGTTCACTAAACATTATTCAGTCCCAGGACCAGAGCCATTAGTCTAATATTAAGCATCAATGAGTAAGTCCACAAGAATCTGGTATTTGAGAAGCTCACCATATGTTCTGGAGTGTGGAATTTATTACTATTCATCTCAGTTTGGAATCTAGGCTCACCCCATTGTTGAATGTAGTCTGCCTTGTTTTTCACAGTTATATGAAGTGTTAAGGAATTAAATAGAACTAGATATTACCCAGAAAATAATGAGATTTTTCAAGATCATCCTGAATTTTATATTCTAATTTGCAACTTTCCATAATATTGGGATATTTCAGTAGTCAGACTTCACTTTCAGCAGCTTTATGAATGGAGCCACACTGTGAAAGCAGATATTTGCCCATTTAGACACATCCTGTTATCGGTATAATGCAGATACAACAGCAATGAAACTAAGCATGATTTATACTCATTGAAATGTGTAGAATTCTTCAGAAATTGTGACTTCATTTCTACCACACTGCTGAAATTTGTCAAATGTATTTTCTTACAATGTGACAATAACAATCAATTCAGTTGCTAGATGCCCTCTGTTCAATGGCCGCTATGAATTAGAACCTCTGTATTTCTTCAGTTAATTGCCAGGAATTAAAACAAAACAGCAGCCATATTTTTAAATCTCCCAGCAAGTAATTTAATTCCTTCCTCTCTCCCTTTTTTCCTTCCTCCCTTCCTTCCTTCTTTCCTTCCTTCCTTCTTTCTTTCCTTCTTTCCTTCTTTTTCTCCTCTCCTCTCCCCTCCCCCTCTCTCCTCTTCTCTTTTCACAAAAATATGACTGTTGACTGAATATTATCTACATTTCCAAGTAAATCATGTTCACTCTAGTAAATACAGAAGGTGATTTTAAAAATAAAATAAATTCAACTGCTATTATACCTTCCAGAGGTCATCTCTCTTAAAGTCATAGTGTACCTTAATGTACAAATAAGTTCACATACAATTGTAATTATATTGAATATAAAGTATTGAACTCCTTGTATTGTACTTACTAGTGTAAGAATTTTCAGATGCTATTAAATGTTCCTTGGGGATATAATTTTTAATGAATAGATAATATTCCACTGTATAACTATGCCATATTTTATTTAAAATGATCTACTTGATGAATATTAAAGTTATGCCAACTTTATCTAATATAAATCAGGCCGAAGTAAAATAATCAATTTTTAGCTGAATTTGCTGAATGATTCAGTCATTTCATAGTGAGCCATAGAGTTTACTTTATTCTTACATATAAATTTTGGGTCATTTTAATATCCTTAATCATTAACTTACATTGGGCACTAAAATCTGAATCATTAGATTAAATGCCATAAACTCTTTCAAGAATCAGACAATGCTAAACTGATTTCCAGAATTTCCTTACCAATATATATTCCAATTAAAATATCTATTTTATATATTCATTAATATAAATGTCCTTAGCCAGAGTTTTTTTTTAAATTGAGTGTACTGTTACTTATGTTGATTGTGGTATTTTCCCTACCATGTTTACAATAAAGACTTCATCTAAGATTTTCATTCATTTTTGTTTTTAATATTTATGTAAGCCCAGAAATTAGAATAGAGACTTCTTAATTTTTGTAATAAGTCCTTTGTTATTGAAAGAAACTTAATATTCCCCTACACTTTTCATAGCAATTTTAGCATTTTATTTTTTATATTAACTAGTATACCGAAACAAAATGAAATGTTCATATGTTACTTATAATGTCCTTTTGGTTTTGACAAAGGCACATGAGGGTACACAACTTTTCTGTGCCCCAGAATGTTCCCTTATCCCATGCCACACTGAGAAAGCACCAGAAACAACCACCAGTCTGATTTCTAACACTGCAGGTTATTTTTGCCTGTTCTAGAAGGTTCTTGTGAGCTAAGAACATCCAGCTTCATCACATCACTAATTTATTCCCAGTTTGTGGCTTTCCATTAAAAAAAAATTTTAATGTTTATTTATTTTTGAAGAAGAGAGAGACAGAGTACGAGCGGGGGAGGGGAAGAGAGACAGGGAGACACAGAATCTGAACCAGGCTCCAGGCTCTAGGCTGTAGTCACAGAGCCTGATGCGGGGCTCGAATCACAAGCGTGAGATCATGACCGAAGCTGAAGTCGGACGTTTAACTGACTGAGCTGCCCAGGCATCCCATTATTATTTTTTATTTCTTTTTAAAAATTTTTTAGAGGGGCACCTGGGTGGCTTAGTCGGTTAAGCGTCCGACTTCCGCTTAGGTCATGATCTCGCGGTTCGTGGGTTCGAGCCCCGCGTCGGGCTCTGTGCTGACTGCCAGCTCAGAGCCTGGAGCCTGTTTCAGTCTGTGACTCCCTCTCTCTCTGACCCTCCCCTGCTCAAGCTGTCTCTCTCTCTCTCCTAGAAATAAATAAAAATTTTTTAGAGTTTATTTACTTATTTTGAGAGACAGAGACAGTGAGAGTGACCCAGGGAGGGGTAGAGAAAGGGGGAGAGAGAGAATCCCAAGCAGGTTCCACAGAGTCAGTGCAGAACCCAATGAAGGGCTCGAACCCACAAACCATGAGATCACGACCTGAGTCGAAATGAAAAGTGAGACAATTAACTGACTGAGCCATACAGGCACCCCATCTTTTAAAATTTTTTGATAATGCTTTTTTGATGAGTACAGGTTTAAATTTTGATGAAGCCCAAATTATTTCTTTCTACAGTTTTCTTTCATTGCTTTAGATAAGAAATCTTGGCCTATCTCAAAGTTCATCCATCTTAAATTGATATTTGAGTATAGTGTGAGGTAGGTATTGAGGTCCATTATTTCCCATATGGATATCCAGTCACTTCACTTATTAAAGAAATTTTCCTTTTCTCACTGCAATGACCAATAAACTTGGGAGAAAGGACTTTGGTGTCCTTGTCAAAAATTACTAATCAATATGGATCATTTTCCTTCTACTCTGCTCCATAGACTTTGTCTATTGTCTGTCTTCATTGCTGTCAGTTATAATAAATCCTGAAATTAGAAACGGTATCCATTCCAACTTGGTTCTGTCTTTTCAAGGTGGTTTGGCTAGTCTTAGACCTTTCTCTTCCAAATGTATTTTGAAATTGCCTCATCAAGTTCTAAGAAAAATGCCTGACTTCTAGGATTTTTATTGGGATCGTGTCAAATCTATAGGCTAATCTGAAAAGAACTGTCATGTTAACAATACTGATTATTGCAATCATAAACACAGTTTACCATTCCACTTATTGAGATATCTTTTTATTTCTCCTAACAATATTTAATTTTCAGTATACAGGTCTGGTTATATACTTTGCCAATTTTATCCCTGAGTATGTGATGCTTTTTGATGATACTGTAAATGATATTTTCATATTTCATTTTGTAATTGCTCATTACTAACATATATGGGTGTATGTATATATATAATCACTGTAATAGTCATACATACACCCATATATACAAATTTTTGCATATTAATTTTTATTCTGAAACATCGCCGAGTTAACTTTGTTATAGTTGTTTTTTTCATTGATTCCTTAGGATTTTCCAGGTACACAATCTTAGCTCCTTATTCTTTACCCATTTTTATGATTTTAATTTATTTTACTGTCATATTACAAAAATCGGAACATTAAGTAGAATAAGTAGAATACTGAATAGAATTGGTGAGAGAGGATATCTTTGTCTTATTCTCAATCTTATGAGGAAAGCATTCAATATCTTAACCTTCAAAAATTATATTTTCTGAATGATTTTCATTGATGTCCTTTATCAGTTTGAGAAAGCTCCTTTGTATTCCTACCGTTTTTTGAAAGCTGTTTCCATAAACGAATATTGCATTTTATCAAATGCTTTTTATGGATCAATTATAATAATCACATGTTTCTCCATTAATATAGTGAAACATATTGCTTGATTTTGGGAAATGTTTGCATTTCTGTCACATACCAATTTTGATCACAGTGTATTATCTTATAATATTAATACACTTTAATACTCCTTCTCTAATTTTTAGAAGGACTTTGTACTTACAAGCATGAAAGATATTTGTCTGCAATTTTCTTTTCTTATATTGACTTTGCCTGATTTTAGCATCTGGGCTACCATAGCCTCATAAAATGAGTCGTGGCATGATCCCTCCTCTGTTTTCTGAAGAAGTCTGCATAGGACTGATATTACTTCTTCTTTAAATGCTGAATAGAATCCAACATTGCAACTATGTGGGACTAGGGTTTATGTATAGGAAGTTGTATAATAGTAACTTTAATTTCTTTAATAGATGTGGGGCTCTTTAGATTTTCTGTTTTTTCTTGAGTCAATTTGGGTAATTTGAATCTCTCTTAAGTGATATAAAATTAGATTATTTTTAACCCAACGTGAGAAAGGCTACATTTTATCTTATTTTATTTTTAAGGCTTTTTTAAAATATTTATTTATTTTACTTTATTTATTTGTTTTTTTGAGACAGAGTGAGGGACAGACTGTGAGCAGGGGAGGGGCAGAGAGAGAGGGGAAGACACAATCTGAAGCAGGCTCCAGGGTCTGAGCTGTCAGCAAAGAGCCCAACACGGGGCTTGAACCCACAAACTGCAAGATCATGACTGGAGCCGAGTCAGATGCTCAACTGATTGAGTCACCCAGGCACCCTTATTTTTAAAGTCTTTATTTATTCATTTTTAGAGAGAAAGAGTGAGAGTGAGTGGGGAAGGAGCAGAGAGAGAGTGAGAGGGAGCAAGCAAGAGAGAAAGAGAGAGGGAGAGAATCCTAAGCAGGCTCCCCATTGCCAGCACAGAGCCCAAGGATTCAAACTCATGAATCGTGAGATCATGACCACAGCTGAAATCAAGAGTCGGATGCTCAACCAACTTAGTCACCCAGGTGCCCCCAAAGGCTACATTTTAATAAAAAATAACTTGTGAAAATTAATTTTAATTTTATCGTCAAATCATTAGTGCTCTATTTATACTGCCTTGTTTTATTTTGTATGGTTCCTAACCATTTCCTTTATTATTTTAAGAATATTTGTATCCAATAAAGTCCCAAGATCTAAATTATATATTAGATTTTACTTATGAATGCTATAAGCAGAGATAATATTAAATTTTTTTCCTTATGCCAGATGGAAATTAAAAACATAGCCCACAAGACTCTTCCCTCCATTTTTTACATCTGTTATAATCTGAGCACTGGGAAAGATACTGTGACTATTGGAATTTTAAATTGTGCTCAAAGAAAAATGTAGAGCTTTACAAAACGTATTAAGAAACTGAACAGCTGAACATTGATGGTCAAATATCCATTTCAAGAGATTTGAAAAAGAAGCTGCAAATAAACCCCAAACTGAGGAGCAACTCCCATGGCATGAAGGCAGAGATTACTACAATTTAAAACAATGAAAAGAGGTCTTGCAAATAGGTACATCTCTCTGATGTTGCTGAGTAAGGAAAATAAAAAAATAAAGCCAAACGTAACTTACATGAAGTAAAAAGGGACGATCTTTACAGTGTGGACAGGTATTAAGAAGGTAATATAAGGATGTTGTGATTCAATTTATTTCAATAATTCTGAAACTTTGCAAGAAATGACTCAATCATAAAATCACTGGTAGATTCTTTTGAAGCTAATTATAATTGAGTGTATACCCATGTTTTCAAATTTTAGTGAACGTTAGGGTCACTGAGATTGTTAAAATATAGACATGGGGCCCACATCCTTTGTAGGTATGGGGGAGCAGGGTACAGAACTTTCTCGCTTACAATTCACCTGATGTGAATGTGATGGAGATGCTCACCTGTGTCCCAGATGCAGTTTCCTGCCAAGCACCTGGTTCCCATGCCGGGTTTTACTTAATCCTCACAGCAATCTTATGAGACACATAACATCATGCTCATTTTCAAGAGTAGGAAGCTGAGATTTTGAGAATTTCTGTAATTTGATCCTGGCCCCAAAGCTTAGAAGTGGAATACAACTTGAGGATACACTAAATTTGCTTGTTTCCCTTTGCTGACCAGGTTCCGTGCTGGACTTTCACACTCCATGCTACTTTGTTTTACTGTGACATCAGAAAAATGGTTCCTTAAAACGTGGCTCTATCAATTAGTGAAATCTCATTAGTATATATTGATTCATTTAAGGTTTTCTTTGTTTTGGGTATGTACGTTTGTGTTTGGTCCCTGTCAAAGGAAGATTCATTTAAGCTAGTCTGTGGTCAAAGTTCAGTGTCGGAACTCCCTTGCCCGTTCATGGAGACTGGATTGATACAGCCACAGGAGTCCACAGAGGAAATGGGAGTCCTTTTATCTGGTTTCCTGTGATTCGGCAACTTCTGCTTCCAGATAGTGTCAGGAGCCCAGTGTGGGCCCTCAAAAACTCAGACACCCCCGGCAGCCCACAATGAGTTTTGAGACAATCAAGAGTCTCTCTGTCTTACACCTCTTGGGCTCTGCTGACATCTCCCCACTATTCTTCCCACGCTTGTCATCAAGGCAAATATGGAAAATCAAATCCTAGCATTTACTCTTGAAGAAATATCCAATTTATATGAGGAGACATAAACATGTATCTCTGTCCGCCCAAACTCCCACGGAAAGGAGACAGGCAAGGCATTTACTTCTTCCTCTCCATAAAACTTATTTTCAAAGTCTCTCTTTTCTCCTTGCCTGCGGCTGGGAGATAGCAGTACTTCTGGATTCATCATTCTCCCCTCAAAAGCTTTTTCTGTCCCCTAACTACAAATGCTTTTGAAATCTGCATCTTTGTTCTGTGTTTGTACAGGGAATGCGTCCAGGAAACAGGACAGAGCTATCTGGGTGTTTCCATACAGTCTTGCAGCAGGCATCTCGCTTTGCCATGACATGGTTACAATCTGACGAATGGATCTTTGTGACCATGCAAAGTGGCGAGAGAAGCACTATAGAGCATCTTTAGTTTCCCTGCAGCGCTTATTGCAAAAAGAGGCAGAAGTACATATGACGTTGGCCTTTATTCCCTTGTAGTCGAAGACCGCCAAATGGGGAAAGGGGTAGTTTTAACCAGGCTTGTTAATTGTATACAGCGTCTCCATCCATCCCGTAGCAAAATTAGAGCAATGCAGACAAGGCTAGGCGAACGGTGTGGCCCGTTCCAGACTGTGTATTGCATTCAGGAATGTCATCTTCTTCCCGCTGGGGTGGCGTTTCCTATCACACTCGCCTTTCCGTTTTAGATAGATAATCCCCTCTGCTGGCTACACTGGCATTTTCAAATGCGTTTCATTTACTGTAAGTTCCACATGTTATGTGTAGAAAGAGACACATAGGTACATCGAGCTTGGGAAATGTTACAATATACAAAGTTAAACAAGACCTTTCTTATAGGGCATCTCAATAGCTTTGCCCCGGAAATGTATAGTGTGACCATCACTCAGACGTGGTATTGGCTTTGCTGGGCTGCCGGAGCACTGGGTGGTCTAAGACATAAATTTAATACATCATAGTTCTAGGGGCTAAAATTCTGAAATCAGGGTGTTGGCCGTTCTAGGGGGAGAATCCTACTCACTTCCAGCTCCCTATGCTTTGTCAATCTTTGACCTTCACTGGCTTATAGATGTATCACGCCAGTTACACGACCATCTTCTGGCTGTGTGTCTTCACATCATCTTCCCTCTGTGCACGTCTGCCCCTGTCCTAATTTTATCTTTTTCTAAGGATATATTGTAGGTCCTATTGGATTAGGGTTTATTTTAATGACCTCATCTGAATTTGGTTATCTTTGTAAAGTTCCTATTCCCAATAAGGTGACATTGTGAGATACGGAGGGCTAGGACTTCAATATATCTTACTTTGGGGAGAGGGCAATTCAACCCACAACAGTGTTATATAGTTTTAAATTCACTCCCGTGATAACCTCATTTCAGAGAGCGTATAGTGGTGGCAGTGATATCCGTAGAATTTCCTGGAACTCACTTTGGGAAATACTAGGGTGTGTGGATGGCATTTTAGAAGTTCAAACATAGGTACATTCAGGTTCTTTCCCTATGTAAAAGTTGGTTTTGCTTAGGGTTATTCTATGGATGTAAACAAACAAACAAACAAATAAATACACTTGGAAAACTCTTCGTTGCTGGTTACAAAGAATATGTATAAAAGCGAATATGATTTATCCCAGGCCACTTTTGAAAAATTGGGGAAAGACTTAAAATCAGAACAGGTGTATTGCTCCTGTGGTGCTTGTTTTGTCATTAACTGGTCATTTTCCACACGAGCAGAGTCCTGTAAATACATATCGGCTTTAACTACTGATGGGCATTAAGATTTTCAGACTTGACTGATTGATAAAGCTGGTTTGGGGGAATAAAGAGCAATTAAAAAAAGAAGTTATGCTGTTCTGATTAGAATCGATCATACCTATACCACAGCATTTTCCTTCTATTTTTATTTTAGCATGTACTTATTATGCTTCAAATGGAAGATTGGATACTTTTTTTTTTTCTCAGTTCTTCACTTCCTCTCCATATTGGATCGTAGGTTCTAACTCATGTCATGGCCTCTCATGTCAGGTGGAGTGTTCTGCTGGCCTCCTGACTTTGGGTTTAGCCATAGGATTTGCTTTGGCCAGTGGAATATCAGTGGACGTGACACATTTGGAGGCTTAAATTGTGTTGCAGGTTTTGGCTTTTTTTCTTGCCCTATTGCTTTTTGTTCTGAGAACATGCCTTGGACAGCCATTAATGCAAGGAGGATAAGAGACATCGGAAATGAAAAAGACATGGACACCTTGTGCGGCTTGGAACCAATCTCAGCAGCCCACCTAAGTCGGCAGAATCCTAGTCCACCCACCCAGGCATGAACGATAAAGATAACACTTCTAGGTCTGTGCTTTTGAGAGTCTGTGTGACCAGCAACACGGTATCATTTTTAAAAACAATGATCGATGCACCTTGTTTATACGTTTGTCTCCCTCATGACTCTGTGAGCTTCTTAAAGGTAATGACCATATTTTATAGAATTCTACATCTCCTCTGCCTCGTTCTTGCATCTCATAGCCTCAAAAATGTTTGAGGGGTGAATACTGAATGACTGAGTGACACACAAGCATGTCTGAGTGGAATGTAAGAAGCATGGTCACTATGGCAACCCCGGAAAATAATTTAGCAGCAACGCTGGCAAGCTGCTTTGGTTCTGGGGGAAGGTTCTGCACATTCTTAGGCTAAAAGTAAGAATTTGGACCAATTCTGGTCCATTCGTAAGCAGGAATGCTAGTTTCTAGAAAAAAACAAGCCTTCAGATGTGACTCTGCATTGACAGTGGCAAAGTCTAAGTTCCTTTTCCATTTGGTTCCTGATGGCGATCTCTTGCCCCAGGAGCAAAGTGGACATACTGCCCCAGTCCACTTTCAACGACAGCTGCTGGAATTTTCTACAAGTGCATTGCTTCTTGGTTATGATGCTTACTTCTGCTATTAACGGTTAATATGTAAACATCTGTTTTCGAGAATGGCTATTATGTATAGTGAATCCTGTATAAATAACCATACATTCTAAGGTCAGTGTAGGCGATCTTAAATATTACCAAAGGACGCAAAGATTCTAGAAGTCCTGAGAATTTAAAGCTCAAAATGTCTACTTGATATGCACTTTCTTTTGGCAGTGTTATCTGAAATCTGAGAATAAGTGTGTGTGTGTGTGTGCGCGCGCGCGCGTGCCTGTTTACTTTCCTCTATACCACATGGGATTCTGAGTCGATGTGAAAGCAAGCAGCTGACAGCACTAGATAAAGATGATTATAGCAAAGAATTTAATCAATAACCACTTTTATCTCCTCAACACACATGACACCTTTAAAAATTATTTGCACAAATGTTTATTCCTAGCTAGTCGCAGAGTAAACAAGATCGTGCTGAGGGAAAAGTCAGAAAAACATTACAGGAGAAGAAGCAATTCTGAATGTCAAAAAAAAAAAAAAAAATGCCATGGTCCAGACTGAGCAGTGTGTCTTTCCTTGATGGTAGGATACCACAGGGTCACATCAGCCACAATAAGGTCACTTCTGACATCGATTCTGGAGATATATGTATCTCATCTCGTAGGAGAAATTTCAAGTTAAATCCAAGCACATCATTGATAAAGCAGTAAAATGATGTTTCTTGTGAAGAATAAATTGTATACTTTAGTACTAAAATGCCTTAAGAATAAAACCTGAATCTTTAATGACAAATCGTTCAAATCTGTACATGTTAATGTCTTCATACATGTATTAGGAAGGGAAGGGCTTTGTTTATTTTAGGAAGGGTCTGGAATAGGGACTGCAAGCCATGAAAGGACATTTTTTTTAAGTTTATTTATTTTGAGAGAGACAGCATGTGCATGTGTGTGCAAGCAAGCGGGGGAAGGGTTGGCCAGAGAGACAGAGAGTGAGACAGAGAGAGAGAGAGAGAGAGAGAGAGAGAAAGAGAGAGAGAGAGAGACTGAATCCCAAGCAGTCTCCATGCTGTCAGTGCAGAGCCCAGCACAGGGCTCAAAATCACAAAATCTGTGAGATCATGACCTGAGCTGAAATCAAGAGTCAGATGCTTATCCGATTGAGTCACCCAGGTGTTCTGAAAGGACATTTTTATTTTATTTTTTCAGCTTATTTATTTGAGAGAGAGAGACAGAGACAGAGAGATAGACAGAGAGACAGAGAGAATGAGAATTACCCAGGAGGGGCAGAGACAGGGGGACAGAGGATCCCAAGCAGGCTCTGTGCTGTTAGCACAGAGCCCCATGTGGGGCTCAAACTTACCAACCATGAGATGATGACCTGAGCCCAAGTCAGATGCTTAACCAGCTGAGACACCCAGGCACCTCCCGAAAGGGCAGTTTTAAAAAAGTCTATTTTAAAAAGACTTTATTAGCTCGCTTAGACAATAAATATGTCCCTACACGTAGTGAAATGAACACATGCACTGTCTTAGGAATAGGTGTGTCCTGAACCATCTCGGGGCCCAAGGGAGGGGCTGAAGTTAGCTGAAGAGCATTCTTAGTCTTTACCATGAGAACCACTGGTATTGATTTCAAGGAGATCCTAAAATGAAATTAGCATATTTATAGGAGAAGTCTGTTGCTCAGTAAGTGAGAAAATCAAGGTATTCAAGGAACAAACTGTGTCAATCTGTATGTGTGTATGTGTGCGTGTGTGTTTCTCTTCCAGACAGCAAGTGTGTGTGTGCGTGTGTGTGTGTGTCTCCTGGAATTTTCTGAGCTAGCAAGAGTAGACCCTGTAATCCTGATATTCTGTCAAGATTCATGCTTTTCATGTTCTCTCGTCGTATGAATGGTTATTTTGCTGGCCTTCAATGGGCAAGAGCAGAGGAAAGGTGCTATGATCTGAACTTGAGGCACTTTAAAGGAAGGGCATGTAGACTTGAGCCTGGAGCACTGGCCATGTCTATGGCCTTGGGACTCAAGAAGAAAGTTACCCAAGTCGAGGGTGATTTCTAGAAAAAGGAGACCCTTCCGTCCATGAAACTTCCTTTTAATGCTGAACCTAAAGAGTCTCAGTGATTATGAGCGTGCCTGTGTGCATGCGAGCGTGCGTGTGTGTGTGTGTGCACACATGTGCTTAAGGAAGACTGCCCATTTCCTTAAAGGGTACCATGTACTTTAAGAGGGTCATTTAAAAAAACCAAATACTACCTCCTCTAACTAAATAATTGCTCATAAATTTCTAAAACATATTTTTAAAAGCACACATATCCCTTTGTATGAAGTTTGGATTATTGAACAAAGTAAAACTAAGAAACCCGTTACGAATGTGATTATAATTTCAATTCTTCAGTAAACGCAGGCGTTATCTTTGATTCCTTTGTTTTTACGTGTGCTTAGAAATACTTGTGCCTCTTTAAAATCAGAGTAAGCATAAGAGTTAGTCTTTATTTTATATCACCTCATTAAACCGTCATGAGTTCATTTTCACTCATTAGGAAACTATAAACTAAAATCACTCATTAGGAAACTCCAGAAGAGTTACTAACCTGTCTGAGCTCAGTAAGGGGCATAGCCCACATTCAAACCATGGCCTGAGAAGTTTACCTGGAAGGCTGACTACTTGTGCTTTATCTCTCTGCAAATTAATCTGACAGTATTATGAAATTAACAATAAAATCATCATAAGCCAAAGTAGTACAATATCCGTTATCTCCAATGGAAACCATATACAGCCCCAAATCTTTAAAGTAAAAACATACAACTCACACGATATGAGCCCCCCAGCAGTGCTCGCACCCACAGGGCCTAATTTAGTCACTTTCTCCATAGTTCCTTTATGTAGTACTTGATGAATGCTTATTAGTAAGAGTTTTTTCTTGTTTTCTTAAATGGTGGATGAACAGCGTGCTTTAACCTGCACGTTGTGGATGTTGTGTATGTAGCACAAGCTCAGGAACAGATCAGGGAGGGAGATGGAATAATTCCCAGACAGTGTGGGAGAGCAACTGGAATATGAATTGGAAGCTGGAAGAGGGACTGCAGAAATGCCTATGCGGCTTCCCGAGAACTGCCAGCATAGGCAGAGGTGCTGTGCCCACACATGTTCATGGCCAAATAACTAAGGAAACTAGTTTTTTTCAGGTTAGCGACAAACAGTACATAATGGTTTTTAATGTGCTGCAAAGACAGTGATGGCCATGAGCACACTATCAGTCGTAACAAGGTCATGATCACTAAGTGCTATCCTGTGTACTTGTACCTGTGCTATCTAACTTAGAAGCCACAGATCATTTCAGAAGTTTTCTTTAAAGCTTATTTATTTTGGGGAGACGGGGCAGAGAAAGAGGGAAAGCTCTCAGGGTCTGAAGCAGGGCTTGATCTCACAAACACGAGATCATGACCTGAGCCGAGATCAAGAGTCGGATGCTCAACTAACTGAGCCACCGAGGTGCCCCTACAGAATTTCTTTTTAATAATTAGTGTCTCATTTCACCAACTCTCTCAACCTTTTCAAAAAACACTATAAAAAATTAGCAACATTGAAAAGTTTCTAGTTTCACCCATCTCATAGTGATGATCATAATTATTATTATTTTTATTATTTTTTAATTTTTTTAAATGTTTTATTTATTTTTGAGAGAGAGATAGAGACAGCGTGAGCAGGGGAGGATCAGAGAGAGAGGGAGACACAAAATCTGAAGCAAGCTCCAGGCTCTGAGCTAGCTGTCAGTCATCTAATTAAATTTAGATGAGGTCATGCAGGGGGCCCCTCATGATGAGATTTGTACCCTTATAAGAAAAGATCTGAGAGACCGTTCTCTTTCACTCCTCTTAGCCATAAGGGGACCCAACAAGAAGATGGCTGTCTGCAAGTCTAAAGAGGGTCCTCACTGGACACGGACGCTTAATCTTGGATTGATAGTCTCCAGAACTAAGAAAGTGATTCCTGTTGTTGAAGTCATCCAGTCTATGGCAGCCTGAGCTAAGACATTATCCAAATACCCTAAAATCTATTAAGTAGCATGATAAACCAATTTGTTAACTTAGACTCAAAACTTACAACGACTTTCAAAGGAGATAACATAGAAATGTTGTACATTCAAAACCTAATATATTGAGTTAATTTATTAGTTGTTTGTTTCGAAAATCGCAATGGCACAGAGCAAGGAGTCAGGGCGCCTGAGCTAGACCTTAGTATTTTCTGTAGTTGCCAGCCAACTGGGGAAAGCCTCTTACCAGCTCAGATTGATCAGTTTACTTTCCTTGGAAAATGAATGGTCTGACACGGTCCTGACCCCCCTACCAGTCTCAGAGCTCTACAACTCTGAGTGTACTTGAGATACCAGAAGGCCACCCACACTTACCATTCTGTTCCCGCTGTACTCCGGCCGCCAGAAGATCAGGCTCACCGAGGCTGATGTCGTTCAGCCGTGTCCCCAGACACTCCATGCACAGATGTTTGCACCATTCCTCGGCCTCCAGCTCTGAAAATGAGCACACGCCATGAAAATCAGAGAGCGCATCCCAGGGATGACACAGGAAGACTCTTCCTGAACCACTGTCTTGGGTAGGTGGGAAGAGCTCAATATCTACCTTAAGAAAGCAAAAAAAAAAAAAAAAAAAAAAGCTATAGTCAAGAAGTAAAAAAAAAATAGGGGCGCCTGGGTGGCTTAGTCGGTTAAGCGTCCGACTTTCGCTTAGGTCATGATCTCGCGGTTCGTGGGTTCGAGCCCCGCATCAGGCTCTGTGCTGACTGCCAGCTCAGAGCCTGGAGCCTGTTTCGGTCTGTGACTCCCTCTCTCTCTGACCCTCCCCTGCTCACACTGTCTCTCTCTCTCCCTCTCTCTCTCCTAGAAATAAAAAAAAAAAAAAAGAAGTAAAAAAAATATTCCCCACAGTTATTTCCCATAGGCTGACATGACATTATATTTTAAAGTGATATTAAGTTATTCCAATGTAGTTTATCTTATTTACAATTAATAGTCTGAGAATATTTAGTATGTGTTCTTTTATATTTTAAAATTTTGTTAAAATCCAAGCTAGTTAACATACAGTGTAGTATTGGTTTCAGGAGTCGAATTTAGTGATTCATCACTTACATATATCATCCAGTGCTCATCCCAGCAAGGGCCTTCCTTAATGCCCATCCCCCATTTAGCCCATCCCCCCCCCCATCCAGCAGCCCTCAGTTGGTTCTCTGTATTTAAGAGTCTCTTATGGTTTGCCTCCCTCTCTGTTTTTATCTTATTTTTCCTTCCCTTCCCTTATGTTCATCTGTTTTGTTTCTTAAATTTCACATAGGAGTGAAATCATATATTTATCTTTAGGATTGATTTAAGTTTTGGAGGGGAGTACTTAGAAAAATTAATTAAAAATAAACAAAAATACGTAAACGAGTCGTTGAAAAGTGTCAGATTAAAATAAACAAGTAGATGCTTTTCTGAATGTGACTTAGACTTGCATGGGTTGAAGGTCTGTGCCCCATTCTGAACAGCAATGAATCAAAGATCAGCCCAGAAATATGATAGCTTCTCTTTTGTAAACAGCAAAAATAGTCCATCCTTAAAAAAAATTGGGATAGGATAGTGAAAGTAACTTTCCCTTTTAGGAAATTCCAATTTATCTAAGATATTGATTATCTTCCAACTTCTTTATATTCGCAAGCCTTTTCTTTGCTTGAAACTTTAGAACATCTTACACCTACACAGAATCTTATAGTACCTAACACTTTCACAAACGTCAGTGGGTTGGACTCTTATATAAGCGCTGCGTGGGTGTGGTGGGTAAGGGGTAATGTCACACCTCGAACTCATACCAACGGTTGGCACCAAGGCAGCAGTGAAGCCCGGATCTTGTGGATATTATAATATGAAGCATTTGAAAAAAGCGCTGAGATTGAAAATTTTGGGCCAAGCCCCAAAATTGCTGCACAGAAATTGGTCGAGAACTTTCCATCGATACCTGCCCAGAGACATTTCTGACTTTTCCATGTAGCGTAAATCTGCACTAGAGCAGTTTAATGTAGATTTGCCTTCAAATCTCGCTACTCTCCGTGGATGACATTCCAGCCTCTGTCTTGGCATTTTAAACTCCCCATGAAAAGTCACCTGCGACAGGTTTTCCTGACTCCGGGGATTTGAATACCAACTGCTCTGCTCAACGGTCAACACCATCAAAACTGGGTAGTGGTTTCTTCCTGCGCTTAGTCATTCTGCCTTAGCATCACGAACGGGCTTGATCAATGAGATGTCAGGCCAGATTTGTCATTTAGTTTTAGTTTTATCAAGACAACAGAATATTGTTAGGTATAAATAAAAAGAGCATGTAGTATTCCACGGGGTACTATTCTAATGAAAATAACAGTTCCGTGCTCTAGTCATGAAAGGTGTGGTTATTTTTAAGTTTATTTATTCTGAGAGAGAGAGAGAAAGAGAGACAGAGAGAGAGAGAGAGAGAGAGGAGAGGGGCAGAGAGAGAGAGAGAGAGAGAGAGAGAGGAGAGGGGCAGAGAGAGAGAGGGAGAGTGAGTATCTGAAGCAGGCTTTGCACTGTCAGTGTGGAGCCAGATGTGGGACTCGAATTCATGAACCCATAAGATCATGACCTGAGCTGGAATCAAGAGTTGGACGCTTAACCCTCTGAGCCACGCAGGCGCCCCGGTGTTTTCTTCACATACGGTACGGTTTGCATATTTCAGTGACCATCCTCTCTGTAGTTCTAGACAACATCTACCTAAGTCAGAGAGGAAGTAGATTCTCCTGTGAGCCTGGCCTCTTGCTCAGGTGGAATTCAGAGGCTGGGTCTCACTGTTTAGGCATTTCCTCAGGAACCTAGAAAATAATCCTTTCCAGTTACAAGGCCACTAAAAAAAAGGGGGGGGGCACTTTCTGAAGCTCACAGCTTCCCCAAAATTTTTTTTTTCTAGTAAGGGTATGCCAGCTTTCCTGAAAAAAACTTTCATAGAAGCAGAAACAGCATGTATTGAAAATGATTTTCATCAGATAGATGAGATTTGATTTATAAAGTTTATAAATGTTTTGAAAAGTTTTCGAACAACAAATCAAAATCTTAAGCCAATGACCATGCCATGTCTCTAGAAAGCCTTAACATTTCTATTAAGGGAGACAACAGGACTATATCTTTTTCCTTCTTACACTTTTATATCTTGAATATTTCTCAGGAGTCTGCAATTTTAAATCATCAGTAAAGTCACATGCAATTAACATCGCCATGATTCTACCTGATCCCGTTTCTGGTACTCCACTGACGGGGTTGAGAATATCTAGTATGCTGTTTGGGACACAAATAAAAAATGTTACATATAACAGACACTTTTGTGCCAGTGTTCCCTTTAAATACTAAGTCAGTGTATGCCCAGAGATTAAAGACATATGTTACTCATTTCTGTTAGTTTTTTTTTTTTTTTTGTCCTAGGATCTAATAAGTCAAAGAAAGCAACCATACAGTAAAGGGCTTCTATGAAGCTAGAACTCTTCTCTCAAGAATAACTCAACGTGGCATCTCTGTAAGGGCCAGGCAGGTCTCCCCGGAGAGAAATGGGAGGCGTTCAGGGGCTTCCGCCAGCAGGTAAAGACGTCTTTTGCGTCGAATCCGAAGAAGTGCAATGCTTCAGCATTTTATGTTATTAAAAAAATGTGTAATGTTTGTTTATTTTTAAGAGAGAGGGCACGAGCAGGGCAGAAGGAGAGAGGGAGACACAGAATCTGAGGCAGGCTCCAGAGCCCGACATGGGGCTTGAACTCACAGACAGCGAGACCATGACCTGAGCTGCAGCTGGACGCTCCACCGACTGAGCCCCCAGGCGCCCTGCTTTAGCATTTTAACAGTGTCGGAGCTTCTAGGAGTAGAAGCAGCAAAAGTAATAGAGCACATAGAGTCACATAAGAAACAAGTGTAAGCTATTTCAGAAAGAGACAGAGAAACAGAAAGGGACAGGGTGAGAGAGGGAGAGAGAGACACCCTTGCAATTCAGGTATTCAGGAAAAGTTCATTTTCTTTTCTAACAGACATTTACCATGAACTCACTAGAAGCCCTCACTGTGCTGAGGTTACATGAAAAATACACAGACTGTGTTGTGTGTGATGTTGGTGCGGGCAGGCGGGGCGGGCGCGGGCAGGTGCGGGGCGGGTGCGGGCAGGCGGGG